>NW_024067878.1:300000-418316 GCF_009389715.1 Phoenix dactylifera
TTATCGGCTCTGTTGTTCTCCGCCTGACGCCCTCATTTTTCCTATTTCTTAGCTCGCCCAGTACATGGTCCGTCTGGAGGAGTGCTACAAGGAACAGGCAGGGCTTCTGGCGAAGGCCGAGGACCGGCTGAAAGCAGTGGAAGAGGGAGGCCCGGCTGCGGCGGGCAGGACGACCGGGGACCTCGAGGCGAGGCTCCGGGAGGCCGAAGAGCGGGCACTCAACTTCGCCGCCCTTGAGAAGCAACTGTTGGAGGCTCAGGAGCAACTCAAGGTTGCCTCGGGCCTCGAAAGCGGGATCAAAAAGGCGGAGGAACGAGCCGAAAAGCTGTCCCGGAAGGTCGCGGACTATCGAGAGAGGTGGGAGAAAGCCCAGCGGTCTGCCGATAACGCCCGCAACCGAACCCGGTCTTTTGAGGCGAAACTGGGTGAATTGGAGTCGGCCTTGGAGAAGTTCCGCGCGAACGACCAAGAGCTTCGTTCGCGCCTGGAGGAAGCTGAGGCCGCTCGCACTGCTGCCGAGGCGAAGCACAAGGAGGCTCAGGCCAATCTGCTGAGGGTCTCCTCCGAGGCTGACGACCGGATTGTGGCGAAGGTCTTGGAGGCTAAAGCTCAGATTACGGAGCGAGCGGAGGCGGCGCTGGCCGAGAAGAGTGCGGAGATCGGGCGTCAGGCGGTGCAGGCTTATCGTCAGTCCGCCGAGTTCACCCGTGACATGTCGGAGGTGGTACGGGCCTATCGTCAGTCTGACGAGTTCATCCGTGACGCGTCGGACGCGGGGTCCGAATCCTTCATCTTAGGCTTCGAGGAAGGCCTCGCAAGGGTGTCGGCTAAGTACCCCGAAGTTGACCTGAGTGGGATCTCCCTTCTCGACTCCTCTCCGGCGCCATTGCCTGCTGATTCTCCAACCGCCTCCCTATTCCCTGCGGATGAGCCCGACGCTCCCGACCCGGGGGTCCCTCCAAGCTGACCTTCTGTACCTTTCGTTGTTTTTTTTTTTTTTTTTTTTTTGTCGGCATTTTGCCAAATTGTATGGGCCTCGGCCCTGAGACAATGAAAATTAATGCAAGTTGAATGTTTTTTCATCCCGCTTTCATCCTTCCTCTTTTTAGCTCTTGGTTGCGTTTTGCCGACTTTTGATTCCCGAAGTTCTTCTGGCGCTAAGCCGGGCATCCGAGGGTTAGGCCTCAGGAAATTCTTCCGGCGCTAAGCCGGGCATCCGAGGGTTAGGCCTCAGGAAATTCTTCCGGCGCTAAGCCAGGCATCCGAGGGTTAGGCCTCAGGAAACTCTTCCGGCGCTAAGCCAGGCATCCGAGGGTTAGGCCTCAGGAAACTCTTCCGGCGCTAAGCCAGGCATCGAAGGGTTATGCCTCAGGAAACTCTTCCGGCGCTAAGCCAGGCATCCGAGGGTTAGGCCTCAGGAAACTCTTCCGGCGCTAAGCCAGGCATCCGAGGGTTAGGCCTCAGGAAATTCTTCCGGCGCTAAGCCAGGCATCCGAGGGTTAGGCCTCAGGAAATTCTTCCGACGCTAAGCCAGGCATCCGAGGGTTAGGCCTCAGGAAATTCTTCCGGCGCTAAGCCAGGCATCCGAGGGTTAGGCCTCAGGAAACTCTTCCGGCGCTAAGCCAGGCATCCGAGGGTTAGGCCTCAGGAAATTCTTCCGGCGCTAAGCCAGGCATCCGAGGGTTAGGCCTCAGGAAATTCTTCCGGCGGTAAGCCAGGCATCCGAGGGTTAGGCCTCAGGAAATTCTTCCGGCGGTAAGCCAGGCATCCGAGGGTTAGGCCTCAGAAAATTCTTCCGGCGGTAAGCCAGGCATCCGAGAGTTAGGCCTCAGGAAATTCTTCCGGCGCTAAGCCAGGCATCCGAGGGTTAGGCCTCAGGAAATTCTTCCGACGCTAAGCCAGGCATCCGAGGGTTAGGCCTCAGGAAATTCTTCCGGCGCTAAGCCAGGCATCCGAGGGTTAGGCCTCAGGAAACTCTTCCGGCGCTAAGCCAGGCATCCGAGGGTTAGGCCTCAGGAAATTCTTCCGGCGCTAAGCCAGGCATCCGAGGGTTAGGCCTCAGGAAATTCTTCCGGCGGTAAGCCAGGCATCCGAGGGTTAGGCCTCAGGAAATTCTTCCGGCGGTAAGCCAGGCATCCGAGGGTTAGGCCTCAGGAAATTCTTCCGGCGGTAAGCCAGGCATCCGAGGGTTAGGCCTCAGGAAATTCTTCCGGCGCTAAGCCAGGCATCCGAGGGTTAGGCCTCAGGAAATTCCACTCGTTGGTCGACCAAGGCTGGCGCAAGCCAAGGCGACCGGTCGGGGCTTCAGGCTAGTCTGCTCCCGGGATGGTCATCGGGTTAGCCTGGCATCCGAGGGCCGAGCCTCGGGACATTCCACTCGTTGGTCGGCCAAGGCTGGCGCAAGCCGAGGCGACCGGTCGGGGCTTCAGGCTAGTCTGCTCCCGGGATGGTCATCGGGTTAGCCTGGCATCCGAGGGCCGAGCCTCGGGACATTCCACTCGTTGGTCGCCAAGGCTGGCGCAAGCCGAGGCGATCGGTCGGGGCTTCAGGCTAGTCTGCTCCCGGGATGTTCATCGGGTTAGCCTGGCATCCGAGGGCCGAGCCTCGGGACATTCCACTCGTTGGTCGGCCAAGGCTGGCGCAAGCCGAGGCGACCGGTCGGGGCTTCAGGCTAGTCTGCTCCCGGGATGGTCATCGGGTTAGCCTGGCATCCGAGGGTCGAGCCTCGGGACATTCCACTCGTTGGTCGGCCAAGGCTGGCGCAAGCCGAGGCGACCGGTCGGGGCTTCTGGCTAGTCTGCTCCCGGGATGATCATCGGGCTAGCCAGGCATCTGAGGGTTGTCAAGCCTCAGGGAATTCCGCTCGCTGGTCGTGCGCCTGTCGCTTGCTGCCCGACGGGATTTCTCCGTGGTCAGCTGCGATCGTGTTTCTCCTCTTTTCCAAGCGTTGCCTGGGGAACACCAGAAGAGCATTAAACGCTAATTAGTGCGTTACCTGGGTAATCAGATCGCCAGTTGCTGCTTGTGGGGAGTGTCAGTTAAGCGGCCGCGATACGCGCGTTCTTCGAGGCGGATGCGGCCTGGACGCGAGCGGGGATAGGTTGACCTAGGGGTACATGCCACCCGGCGTGTCCTGCACAAAGAATGGGATTAAGAAGAACGACGCTTAGGAAATCGCGGAGAGATACGCCTCGGGAGCTGGAACGGCTCCGGATCCAATGCGTCCGCATTTATTGGAGCCACCCGCATCGGAACGACCAGGGGGCCGCAGTTTGGCTATAAATACAGGTGTAGGTACGACGGAGTTTGCCAAGCCGGAGCTGTTCAGGTTGCCATGGATCGTGGACCTCCTCCTTGGCATATGACTGAGAGACTCCTGTGGAAGGAAAGGGGAGGCGCTCCCCTTGCGACTTCAGCCAACTAGCCGTTTCATCTGGGATCAACAAGGAGGGTCTCCCCGACGGAACTCCGCTCTAGGCGTTTCATCCGGGATCACATCTCCCCTCCTTGAAGTTCAGCCTCCCGATTGAGCTCTGCACCAGACGCTCAATCCGGGACCGCGCCTCCATATGCTCTTCCCCCTTGTATCCCTTCTCTTTCCTACCACTGGGGAGGATCGGAATATCCTTTGGAGGCGGCGTTCCCCTGGGGGCAGCGGGGGCTTCTTCTGCGGCGGCTCTTTGTCTTCTTCGTGAGGCGTGGATGGCGCCTCCGGTTAGAAGCACCCACTTCCGGTGGGATTGCAGCCGCTTTGGGTTGAGGGTTTGGGATCCTCGATCCTCAACTCCACGGAGTCCCCACCTCTTCTTTGCTTTCTTTACTCCCTAATTCCCCTTTGGGAATTCCTTGTAATCACACGAGCACGCCATTGTAACCAGAAATTATTGAAATGAAAAGTGTTATACATTTTCTTGATCTGTCTTTCCGGCTTCTTCTTTCTACTGGTAATATACCCGCAGGTTAGCGGAGTTCCAGCTCCTCGGAATTTCTCGACCATCTAGGGCCTCTAGCTGGTAGGAGCCAGGTCGGTTTATCCAGCGAACCCTATACGGGCCTTCCCAATTCGGCGCTAGCTTCCCACCTTCCGTAGGTTGAGATGCTCTAGCTCGCCTTAGCACCAGATCTCCGATTCTGAAAAGCTTCGATCGGACTTTGGAGTTGTAATATCGGGCCACCCTCCGCTGATACATTGCCATCCGAACCTGCGCCATTTCCCTTGCTTCTTCCAAGAGATCCAGGTTCCCTCGGAGTTGCTCCGAGTTGGCCTCGGATCGGTGTGCGGCCACCCGAGGTGAGGGGAGTCCGAGCTCTACGGGGACAACGGCTTCCGTGCCATAGGTTAGGCTGAAAGGCGTTTCCCCGGTAGGAGTCCGATGCGTGATCCGATACGCCCAAAGGACATTCTCGAGTTCCTCGACCCAAGCTTGCCCCGTCCGCCCGATCCGCGCTTTGATACCTTGGAGGATTGTCCGATTTGTGACCTCGGCCTCACCGTTGGTTTGGGGATGCGACACGGACGTGAACCGATGCTCGATCCCAAACTCCTCGCAGAAGTCCCGGAAATGCTTGTTATCGAACTGTCGACCGTTATCCGAGATGAGGACCCGAGGTACCCCAAATCGGACAATGATGTTCTTCTTTACGAACTTCCGGACTTGCGCCTCCGTGATAGTGGCCAGTGGCTCTGCCTCCACCCACTTGGTGAAGTAGTCGATGGCGACAACCAAAAATTTCCGCTGGGCCGAAGCGATGGGGAATGGTCCGAGGATATCCATTCCCCACTGTGCGAAGGGCCAGGGCGCGGTGATTGGCGCCAAGGGAACAGAGGGGACTCTCTGGACGTTGGCGTGGCGCTGGCAGGCGTCACATTTCCGCACGTGATCCTTCGAGTCCTCCAACAAGGTCGGCCAATAGTAGCCTTGCCTCATGATCTTATGCGCCAAGGACCTAGCCCCCAAGTGCGATCCGCAGATGCCTTCGTGGACTTCGCTGAGGGCGTAGGCCGCTTCCGAGGGGCGGAGGCACCTTAAGAGGGGGGCGGTAAACGAGGTCCGATACAGCCTCCCTTCATAAAGTACGTAGTGGGCGGACTTCATAACAAGTCGCCGAGCTTGGTCTTCGTCTTCAGGGAGGATCCCTTCGGCGAGGTAGGCTACAAGCGGGTCCATCCAAGACGGCTCTGGATCGATCGCCATCACCGCTCCAGCCTCGCCGATGCTCGGGGCGTCTAGGGTCTCCAAGTATATCGCCCTTGACAAGTTGTGTGCGTCTGCGCCCACCAAGCGGGACAGCCTGTCGGCCCTGGCATTTTCGCTTCTTGGGACCTGCTGAATGTCAACATTGCCGAGGTCTGGAATGAGTGCTTGCACCTTCCGGACATAGCTCTGCATGATCGGGCTTCGTGCCTCGAACTCCCCTCGGACCTGCCCGACCACCAGCTGGGAGTCGGTGAAGATCTTCAGACGCCGGATGCCGAGCTCCTTGGCGAGTTTGAGTCCCGTGACTAGGGCCTCGTACTCCGCCTCATTGTTAGTCACTGGAAATTCGAACCTCAAGGCATACTCGGCTATCACTCCATCGGGACTGGTAAGGACCAGCCCAGCTCCTCCACCTTCAGGGTTCGACGACCCATCAATGTGGAGCGTCCAGATCGGGAGGTCGAGGCTGGGTGTTTCCGGCGGCCTAGGTTCCGCCTCCCGCACAGTGCACTCAGCGAGGAAGTCCGCGAGCACCTGGGCCTTGATGGCGGGTCGGGGCTGGTAGCGAATGTCGAACTCTCCAAGTTCTACCGCCCACTTCACCAGCCGTCCAGCATTCTCAGGATTGCTGAGGATCTGCCGCAGTGGTTGATCGGTCAAAAGGGTGACAGAATGAGCCTGGAAATAGGGGCGAAGCCTCCTGGTTGCAGTCAGCAGCGCGAAGGCGATCTTTTCAGCCCTCGTGTACCGCGTCTCGGCATCCTGGAGGACTCGGCTGATGTAGTACACAGGCTTCTGAAGCTTTGCCTCTTCCCGAACCAATACTGCGCTGACTGCGGTTGGGGAAACCGCCAGATAAAGGTAGAGCATCTCCCCCTCTTGCGGCTTGGACAGCAGGGGAGGAGATGCCAAGTACTCCTTGAGCTGGTCGAACGCCACTTGACATTCGGCGGTCCAGAGGAAGTCTTTCGGGTGCTTCAACACCTTGAAGAACGGTTGGCAGCGTTCAGCCGATTTTGCCACAAATCGTCCGAGCGCGGCGACCCTTCCAGCGAGCTCCTGAACCTCCTTCACTTTGGTCGGAGGGGACATATCTTGGATGGCCTGGATTTTGTCCGGGTTGGCCTCGATCCCCCGCTGGTTGACAATGAAGCCGAGGAACCTCCCGGCCGAAGCACCAAAGGCGCACTTCGCTGGGTTTAGCTTCATACGAAACTTCCGCAAGGTGGCGAAAGTCTCCTCCAGATCCGTAATGTGCTGATCCGCATGGCGGCTCTTTACCAGCATATCGTCCACATACACCTCCATGTTCCGGCCGATCTGCTCCTTGAAGATTTTGTTGACGAGGCGCTGGTAAGTAGCGCCAGCATTCTTCAGACCGAAGGGCATTACCTTGTAACAGTACAGCCCCCGGTCTGTTATAAAGGCCGTTTTCTCCTCGTCCTGCGGAGCCATCATTATTTGGTTGTAGCCGGAGAAGGCGTCCATGAAAGATAGCAGCTGATATCCGGAAGTCGCGTCGACTAGTTGGTCTATTCGTGGAAGCGGGAAGCTATCCTTGGGGCACGCCTTGTTCAGGTCGGTGTAGTCGACGCACATCCTCCACTTCCCGCTCGCGTTCCGGACAAGTACAACGTTTGCCAGCCACTCAGGGTAGCTCACCTCCCTTATGAAGCCTGCTTCCAAGAGTTTGTCTACCTCCTGGTCGACCACCCGGATCCGATCCGGGGCACAGTGTCTCTTCTTCTGCTTTACGGGTCGGTGGGTCGGGTCGACGTTGAGGGCGTGAGAAATGACCTCCGGGTCGATCCCAGGTACATCGGCCGCCGACCAGGCAAATACATCAGCATTGGCTTGGAGGAATTCCACTAGCCGGAGCCGAGCTTCCGAGTCGAGATTGGCACCGACCCGGACCGTACGATCTGGGCGACCCTCTTCAAGGGGAACTTCGATTACACCCTCGGCCGGCTCCCCGTGCCGCAAAGCCACCTCGTCTCTGGCGTCAAGGGACTCGACGCTTAGGGCCTCCGCGGGCTTCTTTCCTTTGAGAGTTGCTAGGAAACATTGTCGTGCGGTCGGTTGGTCACCTCGGACTTCTCCAATCCCGGCCGCCGTGGGGAACCGCATGAGCAAATGGTATGTAGAGACTACCGCGCGAAGGGCGTTCAGTCCGGGTCGTCCGAGGATTGTGTTGTAGGCCGAGGGAACACGGACGACCAAGAACCCGAGCCGCACCGTGGCTTCTGCGGGTGCGACGCCCGCAGTCACAGGCAACTCAACGACACCTTCGGCCGAGATAGCGTCTCCAGTGAATCCTATGAGGGGGGTGGATGTTTTGTGCAACAGTTGTCGGGACAAGCTCATCTTTTGGAAGGCCTCGTAAAACAAAATATCAGCTGAGCTTCCACTATCCACAAGAACACGCCTTACATCATAGTTCGCCATAGTGAGGGAGATCACCATGGCATCATCATGGGGGGTCTGAACCCCCTTTACATCTTCATCACAAAAAGTGATTACATTTCCGACCCGCTGCCTCTTCGCGACGGCCACCCCTGATGCTTCCGCCGAGCCCCCTGCGTTCCTCACGGGCCGAGAGCAGCCCCCAGTGATGGTGTGGATCACGCCCGCGACGGGCCGATTCTGCTCCCGAGGCTCCTGAGGGGCCGGGTCGGCCGGACGCGGGTCTGCAGGGGGACGTCGGTCGTTTACATATCGGCCGAGACGCCCTCGGCGGATGAGAGCCTCGATCTCGTCCCGAAGCTGGAAGCAGTCTTCGGTGTCGTGGCCGTGGTCCCGGTGGTACTCACAGTACGCCCGAGAGGGCCTCCTCCCAGGGATCTTCTTCATCTGCCTCGGGACCGGGAGGTCCTCTCGCCCCTTGACCTCCATAAGGATCTGGGCTCGGGGAGCCAGGAGTGGGGTGTAACGGTCGAAGCGTCGGTGCGGAGAACGAGGGCGTGGGGCGCCGTGGTTCCTCGCTGGTGATGGGCTTCTGCGCCGACGCTGAGGCGTCGGGCTTCTCCTCCGGGATGCCTCTTTTCGCCTTTTCTTCCCGAGCTTTAGAGGGGTCTCGGCGGCCTCCTTGCTCCGGTGGGCGGCCGCCTCCTCGGCGTCCGCATACTGGTTCGCCCGAGACAGCAACTCCGGGAAGCTCCGTGGCAGGCGTTTGTCCAGGGAGAAGGTGAGTCTGCCCTTCCGGAAGCCACGCTTCAGGGCTGAGAGAGCCACCTCCTGGCTCAGGTTCCGAACCTCCAGTGTAGCCTTGTTGAAGCGGGTGAGATAATCCCGCAAGCTTTCTCCCTCGTTCTGCCGGACATCGAAGAGGGAGTCGGAGACCAGCCGTCGCCGGCTACTGACGGCGAAATGGCTGATGAAGAGGCGGGTGAACTGGTCGAAGGACTGGATGGAGTTAGCCTCCAGGCCGGCGAACCATGCCCTTGCCGGGCCACGGAGGGTTGCCGGGAAGGCCTTGCAGAGGAGAGGATCCGATGCTCCATGGAGGAGCATAAGAGTCCTGAAACTCTCCACGTGGTCCCGCGGGTCCGCCGCCCCGTCGTAGGGTTCGATCGCCGGCATTTTGAACCCCGGCGGGTTTGGGGTCCGCAGGATCCTCGAGGCAAGCGCCGGCTGGGAGGAGATCTCCAAGTCAGCGAAGGGATCTTCGGAGTGGCCCTTCAGGACCTGGAGTTGTCTGTGGAGGTCGTCCACCCGCCGGTCCAGGGAGCGCGACCGGTGGGTGGGAGATAAGGAGCGGCGCGAGGGGGACTGGTTGGAGTGCGGACTCCTTGAGGACTGGGGTGTCTGGGAACGCGCCCGGGTCCGCCTCTCGTACCCCGCGCAGCTCCGGTGAGAAGGTCCTGGCAGAACGGACCGCACTCGAGAATCCTCCTCACGCCGGCGCTCCTCTCCATGGGAGAGGAAGGAGCGCGGGTGGTGAGGGACAGGCGAGCGTTCGGGGAGCAGCGGCTCCTGAGCCCGCTGCGGCACCCGAGAGATCACACCCTGCAGATTCTGCACTGCCTCTGTGAGGGTGCGAACCTGCTGGGCTAGCTGGTCGAACTGAGCAGCTTCGACCGTCTGAATGGGAGGTGGGGCGGTGGAGTGCTGCTGAGAACGTGTTGGGGACGCAGCAGCCTCCCGGCCGGAAGCGCGAGAGGTTCTGCGACCAGAAGCATTGGAAGCTCCACGACCACCTCGCCGTGCCATTACGATCGTTCTGAGATTCGGGGCCCTTCCTCTAGCGCCAACTGTTGCTGGTGGTCCAAACCGAGAACGATTGACACGACGGTGTGAACGGGGTTCCGTCTGAGTTGCCTTGGTTGGTGTTGGTTGCGCTCCACCTTCCACCGGGAGACCTGCAAACAAGCCTCGCACCACCACTGGGGTAGTGGGGGCCCTCCGACGATCAAGTCAGAGGAGATTGGAGGAGGAGGAAGGATGATAATCGCAAATAAGAGAATGCTCTGGGAGATGTTGCTTACCCCCCCCCCTTCTCCCCCCAACCGCGTATATACCTGGCTGGGGGGTCTCTCAGGGGGGTTTGTCATCGTGGGGCACGATGGAGTGGCCACTGACATGGCCGTTACAGGGCGTCGTGGAGTTCCGTTTTGTACGGCTGATACAGGAGATCGTGGAGCAGCATCGGATACAGCCGTTGCAGGGAGTAGTGGCGCAGGAGGCCGCGGCGTGCCTCTGGGGAATAGCCTGTCATTGTCGAAAGATATCCGACTCGGGGTCGGAGTGCTGGATCAGGGGGCAGCCGACTCGGGGTCGGGCTGCGGAGCCGAAGATATCCGACTCGGGGTCGGAGTGCTGGATCAGGGGGCAGCCGACTCGGGGTCGGGCTGCGGAGCCGAAGATATCCGACTCGGGGTCGGAGTGCTGGATCAGGGGGCAGCCGTGGTCTTCCTGGGCGCGCGTGCCGGTCCCGTGGGGCATGGTGGCTAAGTTCCCCCGTAACACCTCCCAACTTTAAAAAAAAATTCAAACAGAGCCCTCAAATTTGTAAACTATTTCAAACTCATCGTTCATCTCCGTTAACACATGATCATCATATTATAACATAAAATTATATGATAATTGTTCGGGGAAAAATTAACCACCCCACAAATACAATTAAAGCAAGCAAATCCGACAGTGAGCCGAGCTCGGAAGGCCGAGTCGAGCTCGAAAGGCCGAGCCGAGCTCGGAGGATCGAGCCGAGCTCATGCAAGCCGAGCTCAGAAGGCTGAGCCGAGCTCGGAAGGCCGAGCCGAGCTCATGCAAGCCGAGCCGAGCTCAGAGGACCGAGCCGAGCTCATGCAAGCCGAGATCAGAAGGTCGAGCCGAGCTCATGCAGGCCGAACCGAGCTCAGAAGACCGAGCCGAGTTCATGCAAGCCGAGCTCAGAAGGTCGAGCCGAGCTTATGCAGGCCGAGCCAAGCTCAGAAGACCGGCCAAGCTCATGCAGGCCGAGCCGAGCTCAGAAGACCGAACTCATGCAGGCTGAGCCGAGCTCATGCAAGCCGAGCTCAACAGGCCGAGCCGAGCTCATACAAGCCGAGCTCAGTAGGCCGAGCCGAGCTCAGAGGACCGAGCCGAGCTCATGCAGGCCGAGCCGAGCTCAGAAGATCGAGCCGAGTTCATGCAAGCCGAGCTCATGCAGGCCGAGCCGAGCTCATGCAAGCCGAGCTCATGCAGGCCGAGCCGAGCTTAGAAGGCCGAGGCGAGCTCATGCAGGCCGAGCCGAGCTCATGCATGCCGAGCTCAGAAGACCGAGCTCATGCAGGCTGAGCTCATGCAGGCCGAGCTCATAAGACCGGGTTCGTCGTCCACATGCTGCGGCCATGCCCTACAGCAGTCTCACCGTACCATGCTTTGCTTGCCGGCCACGCCACGACACATCAACCAGGGACCATACCCTGCTACGACTGTCAACAATTAATGCGCATGGTCTCCATGGATCTTCGGGTTACTCAAAATCTCAAGTCATCCACGGCAACTCATCGGCTCACTCAACTACGTCCGGTCACCCACAACAACTCATTTGCTCCAGTCCCATCCTCCATGGCAATGCTTAATTCAGATGATCATACTCAATCATGACGGTAACTCATTTAATTTGCCCGGTCACATCACAGGTAACCCTGTATCCCTCCTATAAAAGAAAAACCTCTCCCTCTTAGAAAGGGGGAACTCTGAAATCCTGGGATATATTTTCTCTCCCTCTATACACTTGCCCCCTCTGACTTAAGCATCGGAGGGCCGGCGCTGGAAACCCCGGCCATCGGCTTTTTGCAGGTCCTCCGGAGGATGCCGCCCGCCGACGGACCGCCACCCTCCATCTCTTGCCGGAGCTCCCTCCTTCTCAGCCGACGGCCGCCCCTGGGTCCAAATTCCAGCAACAGTTGACGCTAGAGGAAGGGCCCGAGTCGTGGCCATGAAGCTAAGGAGTAAGGGAGCCTCTAACGCCTCCCGGCATCGCGTACCAAGTCCTGGATACTCAATCCAGAACCCATCACCAAGGCCTCCAACGGATCCAGTCCCCCAAGTTCAACCAGAGCAGTTCAACCTGCTTGTTCAACAAGTCCAAGCACTCACTGCGGCCGTTCAAGGCCTACAACAAGTAGAAGACCAATCTTTACTCTCTCCTCACGAGCATGAGTCCTCAGGACGCCGCTCGCAACGTCATTTTTCTGTAGAGCGTCGCCACCACCAAAGCTTCCACCGAGCTCGACCCTCGAGCCGGGAGGGCTTGTTGCGCATCCATTATCCCGCGAGCTCGCGCCGAAGCCTGACGCCTCGAGCCCGGGAGCACCCATCTGAGGCGGGGCCTGCCTCATGCCGAGCTGCAACAGGAGTTCCACCCGAGCTCGGCAGAGAGGTCGAGAACTCGAGCGGCAGATCGAGGCGCTCCACAGCCAGAAGGTAAGGCGTGAAGATGACTTTGAGTTCATGACCAAGTCACCTTTCTTCCGCCAGATCGAAGATGAGTCGGTCCCACCGAGGTTCAAAATACCTCAGATAGAGCCCTACAACGGGACTACTGACCCCCTTGACCACTTGGAGAGCTACCGAGCCCTTATGGCACTGCAAGGGTCCTCGGAGGCCGTGCTCTGCAAGGCCTTCCTTGCAACCCTCCGAGGAGCGGCTCGGCTTTGGTTCTCTGGTCTGAAGCCGAGCACTGTGTCCTTCTTTGAGCAGCTCGGCAGGCAGTTCGCTGCCAACTTCACTGCCCGCCGACGCCAGCGACGAACATCGGATTCTCTCCTCGATATCAAGCAAAAGGAAGGAGAGTCTCTTAAAGACTACATCGACCGTTTCACCGCTGCAACATGGGAGGTTCGTGATCTCGACCAATCAATTGCAATGTCAGCATTGAAGACTGGAGCTCGGTCCTACAAATTTCTCTTCTCGATTGAGAAGAGCTTCCCTGCCGACTTTGTTGAAATGTTGGCCCGAGCTCGCAAGTACGCCAAGGCTGAGGAAGCCATGGCCTCTCGGCGGGAAGCAACCGAACGACCTGCCAAAATGCAGAAGAAGCACCCCGAGGAGCGCTCCCAACTAAGCAGCAGATCCCCCAAGCGCGAGGAGAATCCTCCTCGGCCCAAAAGTCCGGCTCGGTAGAGGTTTTTCCTCCAAAAATTCGAGGAATACACTCCTCTCACATCCACCCAAGCCGAGATCCTCATGGAGATTGAGGGTCGGGGCTACCTCCGACCTCCCCCAAAAACATGGCCGTCAGAGTTGCAGAAGCACTCGAAGAAGTACTACCGCTTCCACAGAAATCACGGCCACGACACGGAAGATTGCTATCGGCTCCGTGACGAGATCGAGGCACTCATCCACCGAGGTCGACTGGGTCGGTTCGTCCGTGATCAAGCTAAAAGGAGGGAGCCAGAGGAACGGAACCCAGAGCCCCCTTTATGAAGACCTAAAGGGTGTTGAAACCCCTCATAGCCATGCTGTACTTATTGCAAAGTCTGACGTAAAAGGATTTGTGGATAATAAAAGCACTACGGACATCTTGTTTCTTGATGCCTTCCAATGGTTGTAAAACAACTGGAGAAGATGAGCAACCCTCTGGCCGGCTTCACAGAAGGTCCCGTACCGGCGAAAGGGGTTATCGGCCTGCTAATCACGGCTGCATGCACGCCCCGAGAGAGTACTGAGAAGCTAAACTTTCTCGTAGTCCAGGTCGGCTCGACCTTCAACGCTATTATTGGCCGACCAGGCGCTCTCCGAGCTACGGTCCCTATCTGCCACCCCCTCGTGCAGTTCTCCGCTGGCCGAGCTTAACATGGAGAAGAAGACTCTCTCAATATTGCTCCTATATACTGCATGTCGATGACTCTATGGCCTTGGGGGGCAGTGGCGCAGCCCAGAACTCAACGCCTGCCCCCTAAGGGTCTCCAACGACTCTCCGCCGGTGCTGAGCCAAGTTTTGAGGGACTTCGAAGCTCGGGAGCCATCAAAATGCCTCCAAAAGGTACGAGATGTCACTTCGGCTTTAAATAATTTCAATATTCAATATATTCTCAGGTCGGAGTAGGCAAAAGCTGACCTGCAAAAATCTCCTAAGGTACGAAACGTCGCCCCGATCTGAGTAGGGGCGCACGGTCGCCAACGGACAAGATCCGTCGTCTCCGGATATCTACATCTCCAACGTCGCCCCGATCTAAGTGGGGGCGTACGGTCGCCAACAGACAAGGTCCATCGTCTCCGGATATCTATATCTCCAACGTCGCCCCGATCTGAGTGGGGGCGCACGGTCGCCAACGGACAAGGTCCGTCGTCTTCGGATATCTACATCTCCAACATCGCCTCGATCTGAGTGGGGGCGCACGGTCGCCAACGGACAAGGTCCGTCGTCTCCGGATATCTACAACTCCAACACGCCCTAATCTGAGTAGGGGCCCCCTGCTGAGTCGACCACAAGCCAAAGAAGGCCGCTGAATCGACCTGAAGCACTTAGCTCCAACTGCATGAGAGGTACACCCTACTTGGCACGTACATCTCCATAGAGATTTGGCTATATTACAGGATGATCGACGACTGGACTACTTCCTTCGCTCGAGCCAAAAAGCAGCTCGAACTCGGAAGTCGGGGGGTAGTGTTGGGAGAAAAATGAACCACCCCATAAATACAATTAAAGCATGCAAATCCGACAGCGAGCCGAGCTCGGAAGGCCGAGCCGAGCTCATGCAGGCCGAGCCGAGCTCGGAAGGCCGAGCCGAGCTCATGCAGGCCATGCCGAGCTCGGAAGGCCGAGCCGAGCTCGGAAGGCCGAGCCGAGCTCATGCAGGCCAAGCGGAGCTCCGAAGACCAAGCTGAGCTCATGCAGGCCGAGCCGAGCTCGGAAGGCCGAGCCGAGCTCATGCAGGCCGAGCCAAGCTCAGAGGACCGAGCCGAGCTCATGCAAGCCGAGTTCAGAAGGCCGAGCCGAGCTCATGCAGGCCAAGCCGAGCTCAGAAGACCGAGCCGAGCTCATGCAGGCCGAGCCGAGCTCAGAAGACCGAGTCAAGCTCATGCAGGCCAAGCCGAGCTCAGAAGACCGAGCCGAGCTCATGCAGGCCGAGCCGAGCTCAGAAGACCGAGCCGAGCTCATGCAGGCCGAGCCGAGCTCAGAAGACCGAGCCGAGCTCAGAAGATCGAGCCGAGCTCATGCAAGCCGAGCTCAGAGGACCGAGCCGAGCTCATGCAAGCCGAGCTCAGAAGGCCGAGCCGAGCTCGGAAGACCGAGCTGAGCTCATGCAGGCCGAGCCGAGCTCGGAAGATCGAGCCGAGCTCATGCAGGCCGAGCCGAGCTCAGAAGACCGAGCTGAGCTCATGCACGCTGAGCTCAGAAGGCCGAGCCGAGGTCATGCAGGCCGAGCCGAGCTCAGAAGATCGAGCCGAGCTCATGCAGGCCGAGCTCATGCAGGCCGAGCCGAGCTCATGCAGGCCGTGCTCAGAAGACCGAGCTCAGAAGACCGGGCTCGTCGTCCACATGCTATGGCCACGCCCTATAGCAGTCTCACCGTACCGTGCTTTGCTTGCCGGCCACGCCACGACACATCAATCAGGGACCATACCCTGCTACGACTGTCAACAATTAATGCGCATGGTCTCCACGGATCTCCGGGTTACTCAAAATATCAGGTCATCCACGGCAACTTATCGACTCACTCAACTACGTCCGGTCACCTACAACAACTCATTTGCTCCAATCCCGTCCTCCAGGGCAACACATTAATTCAGATGACCACACTCAATCATGACAGTAACTCATTTAATTCGCCCGGTCACATCACAGGTAACCCTGTATCCCTCCTATAAAAGGAAAACCTCTCCCTCTTAGAAAGGGGGAACTCTGAAACCCTGGGATATATTTTCTCTTCCTTCATACACTTGCCCCCTCTGACTTAAGCATCGGAGGGCCGGCGCCGGAAACCCCGGCCACCAGCTTTTTGCAGATCCTCCGAAGGATGCCGCCCGCCGACGGACCGCCACCCGCCATCTCTTGCCGGAGCTCCCTCCTTCTTAGCCGACGGCCGCCTCCGGGTCCAAATTCCAGCAACAATAATTAAATTGCCTTACGAATCATAAAAGGATCCATCGTGGAGAGAATTTGAAGAAATTTACTCTAGGAAATTGTTATTGGACGAGAGAGAGTCAACATAATATTGGTGTTGGTTCTACCAATGAAACGGAGCACCTTTTGATCTTTTTCATTCGAAACTCTAGTTGTAAGTATTAGTAAGCAGGCCCACGCCTAGACTCTGGCTTCAATGGTAGGAATAACCCATCGCATAGTAGTGTCAGGACTCACCTTTTTTTCATGCGAATCACCATTGGATCACCTAGCACACAGATCTCAAAGTGGATAATCTGGATTATTCATCCACCTACCCAAATCTTAAAAAGATGTTGGAATAGGCTAAAGTAGGAAGAAGGCATTTTCATCAATTAAAATGACAGACTAACATCGTCTGTTTAGGGAGTTGAAGGATCAATTGCAAACTTAAGAGGTCCTTTGAAAATTTTTAAAATTGAGGAAATATCTCTAAGATTGATCAAAAGTTGTGGGGTATCCATGTAATTTTTCCTTTCTTCTCTGTGCTTTAACCTACAATGGCATCATTGAGATGGATGTCAAACTCTAATTCTTCTTGCTGTAGATGTACTGGTTCTTAAAGAACCCATTTCAAGACCTCTCCCTCCAAGAGAATCCATTGCAACACTCTTTGCCAATTGAGTATTTAACACGCACACAGTGCTGGATTCTTTTTAGAACTCTTAATCGGATGCTTGCATCTGCATTTTCTTCATTGACTGAAGTGTCGTTAAGTCAACTATGGACAACAAAATGGATGGGCCATGCATCAGAATTGTCATATGGTATGCTGTTGCATGGGATATTCGGAAGCATGAAAGAACAAAGTGTTTGGACATCAGCACTTCAACAATACCCAAGTGGTTAGAACAGACTTAAACTTGACAAATAATTTTTTTACTTGATTGCTATGAGTATTTCTGAAGTTAAGTTAGGTTGGCTTCCAAGGGCATTGTCAGTTTACTGCCTAAAAACAATCCACTCTTTTCATGGGTGGATTTTCATACCCTCCCTTTATATCAAAATAAAAAAAGAAATAAAAAAAGAAAACAATCACTTTTTTCATGAACGTCTCCAACCCTATATTAAGCTAAAGTTTGATGCTGAATTTGATCCTCAAACTGGCAGGAGAGAGGGTAGATACCTCGAAAGGAATGACAAAGACGTTGTTCATTGTGCTCTTGTGATTCCTTTGCTAGATATCTTTTGAGTCACTGAAAACGATCTGTACGCAGCCTTCTACTATGTACGAGCTTCAAATATATGGGTCGAGGGAAGTCGATCAGCCAGTTGACCAGCCTTCCAAGAGTTGTTCGTTTAGTAGCTAGTTAAGATTTTTGGATCAATGTTAATAACCTCGCCACACATGAAAGAATCAAAAAAATTAAAGGTTTCAAAATTATTAACTAATATTTTATTAGAAATATTATTTGAGATACATCGAATGATAAAATAATTGTAAAATTCTTTGGTAATTTACATAAAACTATTAAATAAGAAACATAAAAATATATTGATAAATAAGGGATATATAAAATTAAAAATATTTGAAAGCAAAAATGAGAGAAAGCTACTATCTACTACTACCTACTATAGAACTATATAGCAAGCTCATTCTGCAGTTTAAGAGTCTCACCATCTAGTGGCAGACCATGGTCACTAGCTTTCATTAAGGGTCAAAGACAAAGTCCCAATTCCACACTAGCAGCTCATGGCTCCTCTTGCGCTTCCATCAAATAATGGATGGTGAATCCTTATCCAGATGAAATGGCAGCCACCCCCTCGCCCTCCTATTCAACCCTTGCACCACCCCTGCTGTCTTATCTCCAATGCACTCTCCTCCATCACTGCCTTCTCCTTTCCTAGCTCTTCACTGAACAACTTGCAGTTGACATACCATACTCCCTCTACGATAAGATCTTAGTACAACTGCAATAAAAAAGAGAAAATAAAAGAGAAAAGAAAATTGGAATGAACAAAAGCCTGACTGTAATAAACCTTTCCATTTTAATGGAAATATATGATGATCAAATTGGGTGGAAGGAAAAAAATTTTCATCTAGTTGAGATTTTTGGATCAATGTTACTAGTGAAATAACCCTGCCATATATGGGGGAATCAAAAAAAAATAAAGGTTTCATTATTATTAATTATTTTTTTTGTTAGAAATATTATTTGAGATATGTTGAATGATAGAATAATTGTAAATTTTTTTGGTAATTTACATGAAAATATAAAAAAAGAAGCATAAAAATATATTGATAAATAAGAGATATATAAAATAAAAAAAATCTGAAAGCAAAGAGAAAACTACTATCTACTACTACCTATTATAGTACTACATAGCAAGCTCATTGTGCAGTTTTAGGTAGGGGTGGCAATCGGGTCGGGTCAGACATAAACAGGTCGGGTCAAATACAGGTCGGGTCAGAAAACTATAAATCTGAACCCGACCTGTTTATTAAATGGGTCAGGAATTACAAACCTGAACCTGACCTGTTTATTAAACAGGTAACCCGACCCGACCCGTTTAACCTGTTTAATAAACAGGTAACCTGTTTACCCAATCCGACCCGACCTGTTTAACCTGTTTGCCCAACCTGACCCGTTTAACCTGTTTAGACCTGTTTAATCTGTCTAGACCTGTTTAATCTGTCCAACCCAACCTGTTTAACCTGCCCAACCCGACCTGTTTAGACCTGTTTAGACCCGTTTAACCTGTTTAGATCTGTTTAACCCGTTTAACCTGTTTAACCCGTTTAACATGCCCCAACAGTTAAACGGGTTAAACAGTTTAAACGGGTCAGACATCTAAAACCCGTATCCGACCCAATTAATAAACAGGTTAAACGGGTCGACCTGTTTACGACCTGAACCTGTTTAGGCCAAATCCAAACCTGTTTATGGCGGGTCGAACACGGGTCGGGTTGGCGGGTCAGGTGATATTTTGCCACCCCTAGTTTTAGGATCTCACCATCCACCCATGGCGGGCCATGGTCACTAGCTTTCATTAGGGGCCAAAGATAATGTCTCGACTCCACAACATTAGCACATGGCTCCTCTCGCGCTTTGATCAAACAATGGACGATGAATCCTCAACCAGATGGAATGGCAGCCACCCCATCTCCCTCCTCGTCAACCCTTGCACCACCCTGATGTTCTTGTCTCCAATGCCCTCTCCTCATTGCTACCTTCTCCTTCCTTAGCTCCTCATTGAACAACTTGCAGTTGACGTACCATACCACCTCTAGGATCAGATCTTAGTACAACTGTAGTAAAAAAGAGAAAAGAAAAGAGAAAACCAGAATGATTAAAAACTTGACCATAATAAACCTTCTCATTTTAATAGAATATATGGTGATCAAATCGGATAGAAGAAAAAATTTTCTCATCTCGCTCAACTCAAGTGTACATCATATGGCTAAGTTATGGTCTCTGACAGTTTGACTCACGATTTGGCTTTATGATATGGCAAATCTCACTCTCGGATAATGTTCAATCCTACCCGTCGTGGTCAAAGTAGTCTACATCAAATCTAGTGATCCTCCTGGATCATATGGCATACTTAGAAATAATTTTCAATTGAAAGAAAAACAACCTATTAAGAAGAGTCCAATCAATTTGAAATCCTGAAATTAAATTTTGATAAGTAAATGGCCTTTCATGATGGGGCATGGTTAATATTTCTATGATTTTAGGATTTTTTCCCAATTTTAGTAGGGGTAGTGCTTTCTCTCTCCTATCTATTTAATAGGTATAGAGATTCTAACATTTGAAGGACCATGTTTTCATTAACCCCAGCTCTATTTTGTTTCAAATGACCATTAACATAAAAGCTTAGCCTGTGGCCTTTCTAGCAAAAATAAAAGAAATGTATACAAATTATTTGTTAGATCATATTCCATTATTGATATTTTTTGCTAACTAATATCTAGAATTGTGAGTAAATTTATATTAGAGCGTTTAGAAGGTAGTATTAGTCGAAAATGTTCTAGTCTAGTGTGCTATAAGCAGGAACCTTTTGTTTCATACAAAAAGTAAAAAATATGTTAAACTATCCCAAAACTTATAAGATATCTCAATCATATGAACTTAAACAATGCCAAATTAAACCAAAGAATGCCCTGTTGGAATAGGTAGTCAATTATACTTTTCAGCTCTGGCTGTTGGTGTATGAACACTCATGAGCAAATGTGGATACTATTCACAGTAACTTCTTTGGGATGATTCAGTCTTAGCTAGCTCACATTTATGACATCTCAACAACAAACTGTATCGTTGTCCATGATTGATGGCATAATGCTAACTAGAATCATCGCCTACAAGCCTTGTTCAATCTATCTGCTCACATTTCCTTGGAAAATGGATGGACTTTTACCATAAAGTAGGTTCTGGTGGAGTCAAACTCAGATTAAGAGAATGATACGAAGTACAGGCTGACTCAATTCTCAAAGACTTTGTTAACCAATATCAGGTTTCAAAATGATTTCAATTTAATCTGTTGTCCATAAATGAGCTGTTGAGTGTGTCATCTGATTGAAATTTTGAACTCCAAACTTAAGTTAACTATGTGATTTGATGTTTATCGTTTATCATGCATATCATTACAAACTAGAGATTAGTATATGTGCTCCACTCATGCATATATTTAGATCAGATGAATATTGTTCTATAATTTGGGAGGGCCCATGCTAATTGCTGAACTAAACAAGAAATATGCAACTGATTATTAGCTACTGCATCATAATATAGTGTTCCTCTATTTATTGTAAGGCCTCTTATTCTTCGTCAGCCGCTTCTTTGAAAGACAAATTGCATAATGCTAATTTCTGTGATGTTTAAGAGAATGTGTTAAGCTAATCAAATTTTAGACTGAAATCGATATCTGGGGAATTGCTCATATTACAAATTTGAGGATAAGTATCCCACAGGCAAGGACAACGATGATCTTGTTAGTTCATCAGTGCTAGTTGTTATCCAAGCTCTTACTAGAACGCAGGGTTACGAAGATGAACATGGGCTGGCATAGTGATGAAACCATACAATATAATGGTAGGAGAAGTTTGGATGATGTAGTTGATTGACAAAGATCTACTTTGAGACACTGCAAGCCTTGTCAGATTCCCCTGATACAGCCTACTTTTATTTGTCGACATCAATAGTAAAACAAATAAATTATTTTTAATCAGGAATCGACTTATATGATTGGTAGAATGCTTTGGCTCCATGATCAAGTGGCATCTTTGACCAGATAACAATGACACCATACTCCTTTTTTTTTTAAGCTCCACATATTTGGTTACATTTGCTCTTTGTCATACTCGTGGGCCAAAGCCAATCATCAGCTAAGGGCCTATGTATGACAATTTAACAGGGCACTTAGCAATATATACGCATGAAACCTCTTTATTTTCTTTTATTTTCCCTTATCTTTGCATTTCTATGCTATATTCTATGCATATGTGTTGCCCAGAGATGGTCACCCAAGAGGGGGGTGAATTGGGTGTTTTAAAACTTTTTGTCTAATTAAAACAAGACACACAAGTGTATGTGCTAAAGTAAAGATAGAGTTATAAGCACAGTCAATCGCAAATACAAAGATTTATAGTGGTTCGGAGCTTCCACTGCTCCTACATCCACTCCCCCAACACCTTTGGGAATTTCCACTATAATCAGCGATTACAGTCCGGTAGTTTTCCGAGTGCACTACCCAACTCGTTGTTTTACCCCGGGCTAACAACGAACCCTACAATCCCCCAATTTAACCTAGGCTTGGGACGCCTATCTCTTGTTCCAAGTCCCTTGACTGGAACAAGCACAATAATCAAATGTTTTACAAAGATTTGAAAGCTCTTATGAAAGCAAATATATCAATGAAAAACAACAAAACCGGAAGAACCCTTTTTGCCGTTGGAAGCGTGGGTGATGGTGGTTCTTCCGATGTGGATCACGTTTGCTTGAATGCGAGCTTTGAATGCCGAGTGGGAGTGAGTAGTTGAGCACGAAATCAGATAGGAAAACTTGAATGCACTTGATTTCTCCTCTTGAAAGCTCTAACTCCCTTGAACCTTTTTCTCTTTCTTCTCTCTTGAATGATCTTGTGTTTTTTTGGTGAGTTGTTATTTAAAGGCACTTAAAAGCTCCCTTTTATAGCCCTACAAGCAATAGATCCGTTAGACACAAAGATATTACCGTTTGAAATTCAAACAAACCTGCAAAAGTGTGTCAGTCGCGTCCCAGGCGCTCCGGAGACGTCTCCGCTTGAACGCGAGACGTCTCGGCTGTATAAAAATTCTTTTGACGATGTTTGGAGTCGACTCGGCGCTTTACGGGGACGTCTCTGAAGAAGAACAGCTTGAATACTTGTTTTTCTGTTTTTCTGAGAGAGTCGGCTCGGCACTTTACGGGGACGTCTCAGGATGTTTGCGCTTTTTGCATGGGGACGACTCCGCGACGTCGGGGACGACTCCGTAGTTTTATCAACGAAAAACAAGTCCTCTGGAATCCCTGAGAGAGTCGACTCCGCGCTTTCTGGGGACGTCTCGGGATGTTTGTCTTTTATGCGTGGGGACGACTCCGCGTCCTTCGGAGACGACTCGCGCGCATCCTTTGAAATCGGCCTTTCTGCCGTCTCTGAGAGAGTCGACTCCGCAGAGTCGGGAGTCGACTCCGACCCTGCGAGACGCCTCGCCAGGTGCCGGGGACGTCTCCAGACGTGCCAATTCTTCTTCTTCGTGCCAGAGACGTCTCTCGGACAAACCGGAGACGTCTCGGCTGTCCCTGATCTGTTTTCTTTATCTCAAAAAATCTTCAATAAATCCTTGAAAAATATGGGAACATGCCTTGACAATTCTTAACAATATTCTTAGTTAAACACCTGAAATCCTCAAATAAATTGTTAATATAAAGGGAATTATACTCTAGTGTTTTGTATTCATCAAAATCCATTAGGGGGTCAACAATCTCCCTCTTTTTGATGATGACAAAACACTGAGTATATGCAAAATTTAAAATTTAAACATATACACAGTATTTGTTCAGATGTACAAGTATTATGTTTTGGTTAGAGCTAGATACAGTGTGCATAATTCAATATAGTCAACTTTCAGTTCTATCCTTATGCATAAGTATTGATCTTAGTAGCTCTTGAGCAATTTTGGCATATCAACTGGATTTGAATCAAGTTAAAATGTAAATTAATGAAATATTGATGCTAAAGACAATTGAAAGCTAAATACTTTTTGACTCCCCCTTTCTTTTCCAGAAGGGCAATTGTCTTAAAGCCAATATTCTTCAATTTTATCTTTTCTAATTCAACTTTTAAGTATGAGTGTAAATTTTGTATTTTGCATTCCATATATTGGTTCTATTCCATATATTGGTTCTACTCCCCCTTTTTGTCATCAACAATGAAGGAGACAAATTTTCCTTAGGTACCTAAAAATGCGATGCCTATTAGAATTCAGCATTCATATTATAATGAAACAATCAATGATTTCCAAGTTATTGCCATCCATGAATTCAGCATTCATTTTACTCTCCTTTTGGTTTGGAATTCATTTCAGACCTTTTGAATGCAGTGAATACAAGTTGTGCTCCCCCTGTTTCACATGCATTGACAAGTTGGCAAAATAGTAAAGTGGTTGCACATTGTCAAATTTGAACATTCTCATGGCACATCACAAAATTAAAAACATACACCAAGATTCAAAAAGAAGTGTATGACATTCATATATCATTGCAATCATTTGAAGTCATTACAAGGATAAAAAGAAAACCATTACAAGTATAAAAGGCTATTACAAGTATTGATTGCTAATACAAAAAAAGAAGTTTCAAATAAGCCTAGGGTTTTACAAAAAGATGAACCCTAGATGTCCACAAAATGTCCCTCACCGGCGACCACGCTCAATAGCCCTAGCAGCAGCCCTCTATAAATCCATTTATTGAATCCATTAGGGTTCTAAAGTGATCTCCCTGAGATTGATTGAAGGCTGTCACTAGTGCTTCAAACTCATGAGTTGCCCTGTCAATCCTTCCTCTAAGTTGGGCAGCCACACTGCCCACATTGCCTCCAGGGCTCGTCAACTCTTGAAGACCATCCGATATGGTCTTCAATTCAGCCTTTATCTCAATTGATCTTAGAGTTTGGTTTGTTGCCACACGAACCAATTCTGACGCTGTAGTTTCTATCTGAACTTTGATTTCCTTCAATTCTTCTAGGAGTGCTTCATGTGAGGTACGGATGGGAGCTAACTCAGCAGAGATTATTGATCTCATCTCTTCCCTCATCTGCTGGCACATCATAGATGCTAGGGTGTGCATCTGCTCATCTGATAAGAACAATGATCCACTGACTGGAGGAGGAGGCACTGAGGTGGATGGTCCAGCCGAGCTGGAAGGTATATCAGGAAAGGCCATAGGACTATGTGGAGGAGAGAGGTGGTCAGGCTCCTGATGTTGGATCTCAGGCTCTATGGTTTGAGATTTTCTTTTAGAGACCTTAACCCAAGACCCGTCTTTCTTGTGAAACTCCATCCTATGTAATGTACTCTCATTGTAGTAGTCAGTGTTTCTCAAAGGTTTTTTTGGCTCATTTTCAGGAATTGGAACCTTAAAAATGTTTGAACAGTAGGGTGAAGACCATCCCATATGGTATGCTAAATCTGGAATACCTATGACATATGGAGATGTAGTTCAACATGAGCCTAGGGAGGTTTAGGGGAATCCCTAGCAAGATGTGGTGCATGATGGCTAAGTCTCGCTCCGAAACGAAATCGAAGCGACCGGTTTTTGGAAACAAGACCCGGTTAACTATGCTCAAAAGCAATCTCATTTCGGCATTGAGGTCTTGGGACTTAAACTATGTCAAGAGGGCCGCAGTCCTCTCTTTCTAAAATTAGGTTTAGGGCAATCTCCCTTTTGGGATGTGAGGTCGGAGCCTCACCGTATTTGGGGATTTGTAACAAGCTAGATAGGATGTCCTCATTGATTTCTATCAATGTGCCTCGGACATATCCGGTGTACCCCGAGTCCCCTAAGGCCATATTGCTAAACATTTCTCTCACTAGGCCGGGATAGGTTGACATATTTAGGGAACATAGGTGTTCCCAACCTTGGGCACGGAGTCTCTCTCCAATAGAGAACCCCTCACTAGCTAGAAACTGAAAATCAATATATCTACCTATGGTTACTGTGCGATTCGCACAGGAGAGGGTCACGGTTGGCGGAGCAACCGGAGGAGACGGCGCGGAGGGCTCTTCCCTCCGTTCCTCGTCGTCGTTCGCTACCCTAGGACGCCTCCCACCCGTTCGCCTAGCTTTCTTAGGTGCCATGGATTGGAAATCTAGGGAAATGGGGAGAGATTTTGGTTCGGTTTGTGGTGGAGAGAAAATGGAGGCTAGGGTTTATGTTTTCGTTGGGGACGAAGGAAGGCAGCTCGGGACGGCTCGAGCTGTTTCGACCTAATTTTAAAAACTTTCATTCGGTCCCTGAGACGTCTCCGTGACTAATGCGAGACGTCTCGCCGGGGGGACGTCTCTGTGATTTGCCAGAGACGTCTCCGGCACTGAAAAATTTCAGAATGATTTCTATCTTTTCCCAATTTATTTTATTCAACCACAATAATCAGTGTGATTTCTTTTGGTGAATATAGAGTGAGCTTGCCTGTGATCCTTCCCCTCAATAACACATTCCTATAAAAGTTTGATAATGATTTTTGAATTATCAATATTGAAATGAGGAATGTTTGACCAAATTTCGAAATGCCTATGAAATAAGGCTCTGAAAATATCTCCATGAAGAGTCCAAGGGAGGGTAACCATCCTCCGGAAAGTCAAACAATTCGTCATCTAACTTTGATAGATTCAAGTTTTCACTTATTAGGCACTAGGTTTGCTATACGTGACCTTGAAGTGTATTATTAGTTTGAGTAGCATTCATATGTATCTCTAGAGCTTACAAAGCATTGCATTACAGGTTCAATCTATTTGTTAGTATCATACAAGCACAAAGCATTCCTTAAAAAGTTGAACCTATCTTTACAAAGGGGCTTTGTAAAAGATATCGGCCAATTGATTTTCAGTGCATACATACTCAATCAATACATCATTTTTTTAGCACATGATCCCTTATAAAGTGATGCCTAATCTCTATGTGTTTTGATTTAGAGTGTTGGGACAGAATTTTTTGTTAAATTAATTGCGCTTGTATTATCACATCTAATTGGTATGTTGTCCATTTGATACCAAAATCTTCAAGTTGTTGCTTATCCAAAGAACTTGGGCACAACAGCTTCCGGCTGCAATATACTCAGCCTCAGCTGTGGACAATGCAACTGAATTCTGTTTCTTGCTAAACCAAGAAACCAAGTTAGCACCCAAGAATTGACAAGTACCACTTGTGCTTTTTCTGTCGAGTTTGCACCCGGCAAAATCAGCATCGGAATAAGCAATTAAATTTAAATCAGATTGTTTAGAATACCATAAGCCTGCATTAGATGTCCCTACTAGATATGTGAATATTCTTTTAACAGCTTGCAAGTGTGATTCCTTAGGACATGCTTGGTATCTAGCACACATGCAAACACTGAATAATATGTCTGGTCTACTAGCAGTAAGGGTAAAGTAAAGAACCTATCATACCTCTGTACAATTTGCAGTCTATACTTTTACCTTTTTCATCTTTGTCAAGCTTGCAACTTGAGCCCATGGGTGTGCTGATTTCCTTGCATCCTTCATCCTTGAACTTTTCCAACATTTTCTTGATGTATTTGGACTGACTGATGAAGATGCCTTCCTCTGATTGTTTTATTTGTAGCCCAAGGAAGAAATTGAGCTCACCCATCATGCTCATTTCAAATTCTCCCTGCATAAGCTTAGCAAACTCTTGACAAAGACTATCATTAGTAGCACCAAAAAATTATATCATCCACATAAATTTGCACAAGCAATAAGTCATTTCCTTTTCTTTTAATGAAGAGGGTTTTGTCTACATTTCCTCTCTTAAACTTATTTTTAATTAGAAAATTACTTAATCTTTCATACCATGCCCTAGGGGCTTGCTTAAGTCCATATAATGTTTTATGCAATTTAAAAACATAATCTGGATGTAAGTGGTTCTCAAAACCTGGAGGTTGTCCTACATAAACTTCCTCCATTATATAACCATTTAAAAAGGCACTTTTTACATCCATTTTGATAGAGTTTGAAAATCCATGAAGCATGCATATGCCAAAAGTAGTCTAATAGCCTCTAACCCTAGCAACAGGAGCAAAAGTTTCATCAAAATCTATTCCTTCCTCCTGATTATATCCTTTGGCTACTAGCCTAGCTTTGTTTCTTATTACTATTCCATCTTCATCTAGTTTATTTCTATATACCCACTTGGTGCCTATAATTGAAACATTAGGGGGTCTTTTCATTAGAGTCCAAACTTGATTTCTTTCAAATTGGTTTAATTCCTCTTGCATAGCATTTATCCATTTTTCATCTTTTTCGGCTTCTTCTAGTGATTTAGGCTCTATCGTGAAACGAATGCAAGATAATTACTAGTGTTTCTTAAGGAGGATCTTGTCCTTATCCCTTGTGAAGGATCACCAAGGATTAGATTCCTTGGATGACCATGTGCATACCTCCATTTCCTAGGAAGATCTTGATTTCTCGCTGGAGGTTTGATCTTCTTCATCTTGCTGAATTGTATCTTTCTTGATTTCATCCTCATGTTGTTTGTCTTGTATGGAGAATTCCTTCATTCTATCTTCAAGTATACCTGCATCACCATCTTCTTCTTTTCTAGAAGAATCTCCATTAGCTTCATCAAAAACAACATGAATGGATTCTTCAACAACGAGAGTTTCTCTTGTTGAAGACCCTGTATGCTCTACTAGATGAGGAAATAACCTAAGAAGATCCCCTCATCTGATTTAGCACTAAATTTACTTAAATTATCCTTTCCATTGTTTAAAATAAAGCAGCGACAACTGAAAACATGAAAATAAGCTTATATTGGGGCTTCTTATTTTTTCAACAACTCATAAGGTATTTTCTTTAAGATAGATCTAACTAAAGCACGGTTTTAAAATATGACAAGCAGTATTTATGCTTCAGCCCAAAAGTACTTTGGTAGATTCGATTCGCACAACATGGTACGAGCCATATCTGCTAGTGTGCGATTCTTCCTTTCTACCATCCCCATTTTGTTGGGGTGTCCTAGGAGCCGAGAAATTGTGATTGATACCGTTTTCTTCACAAAATTTTTCAAAATGCTGATTTTCAAACTCGGTACAATGAATCACTCCTAATTGCTTTTAGTTTAAGATTAAGTTCATTCGAAATCCTATTATGAAACTTGATAAAAGCAGAAAAGGACTCATCTTTGTGGGCAAAGAAATGAAACCCATGTAAAAACGTGAAAAATCATCAACAATTACAAGACCAAACTTCTTACCCCCTAGACTAGCAGTTCTAGTGGGTCCAAATAAATCCATATGAATTAGTTCTAGGGGTTTTGATGTTGAAACTATGTTCTTAGACTTGAAAGAACTTCTTGTTTGTTTCCATGTTGACATGCAGCACAAATTTTGTTCTTTTCAAAGTCTATTTTTGGTAGTCCTTTGACTAGATCTTTTGTAATCAATTTAGAAATTAAATCCATGCTAGCATGCCTAACACTACGATGCCATAACCAGCTAGTCTCATTGACCTTGGCATCCATGGCTACAAGGACATTGGCCATCTTTCATGGTGAGATCATCAAGATCTACCATGTAAACATTTCCACGCCTTATGTCCCATAAGTATGATCTCATTGTCAATTGGACTACTAATTATGCATAGGGAAGATTCAAATGACACTTTAAACCCCCTTGTCCACAAAATTGACTTATACTTAATAAATTATGTTTTAATCCATTAACTAACAATACATTGTCAATAAATGAGGAGGCGTGATATGGAGATTTTACCAATGCCAATGATTTGACCTTTAGCATTGTCTCCAAATGTGACTACTCCTTCTTTTGATTTCAAGGTGACGAAAAGGCTCTCATCACCGGTCATATGCCTTGAGCAACCGCTATCAAGATACCACATTCTTTTTTTTGCTCCCAGGCTGCAAGGCATATTGTTGACCCCCTAATGAATTTTGATGAATACAAAACACTAGAAGTATAATTCCATTTATCTTAACAATTTACTTGAGGATTTCATGTGATTAATTAAGAATATTGTTAAGAAATGTCTAGGCAAGTTTCCATAATTTTTATGAATTTATTGAAGAATTTTTGAGTTGAAGAAACAGATCAGGGATAGCCGAGACGTCTCCAGTTAGTCCCAGAGACGTCTCTGGCACAAACAGGAAGAACTGGCATGTTTGGAGACGTCTCCGGCACCTGGCGAGGCGTCTCGCAGGGTCGGAGTCGACTCCCGACACTGCGGAGTCGACTCTCTCAGAGGCGGCAGAAAGGCCGATTTCAAGGGATGCGCGCGAGTCGTCTCCACAGGACGCGGAGTCATCCCCGCGAGTAAAAAGCAGTCTTCCCGAGTCGTCCCCAGAGAGCGCGGAGTCGACTCTCTCAGGGGTATTTCCAGAGGACGTGTTTTTCACTTGATAGAACTGCGGAGACGTCCCCGAGGTAGCGGAGTCGACTCTCTTAGAGAATTCCAGAAGACTTATTTTTCGGAGATATAACAGCGGAGTCGTCCCCGAGGCAGCGGAGTCATCCCCATGCAAAAAGCGCAAACAAGCCGAGACGTCCCCGTAAAGTGCCGAGGCGACTCTCTCAGAAAAATAGAAAAATAAGGATTCAAACCGTTCATCCTCAGAGTCGTCCCCGTAAAGCACCGAGTCGACTCCCAACATCGTCAAAAGTAAATTCATAAAGCCGAGACGTCTCGCCGTTGAAGCGGAGACGTCTCCGGAGCGCCTGGGACGCGACTGACACACTTTTGCAGGTTTGTTTGAATTTCAAACTTCTTTAACTTTATGTCTAACGGCTATATTTGCTTTTTGGGCTATAAAAGGGAGCTCTTAAGTGCCTTCCAACAACTTCTCACGAACCTAAACATAAGATCATTCAAGAGAGAAGAAAGAAAAAGAGGTTCAAGGGAGTTTAGTGCATTCAAGTGAAGAAATCAAGTACCTTCAAGCTTTCCAACTGATTTCGTGCTCAACTACTCCTCTCCTGCTCGGCATTCAAAGCTCACATTTAAGCCAACGCAATCCACATCGAAGAACCACCCACTTCCCACGCTTCCAATGGCTAAAGGGTTCTTCCGGGTTTTATTATTTCTCACTGTTTTATTTGCTTCTTAAGAGCTTTTGAATCCTTGTAAAACTTTTCATTATTGTGCTTGTTCCAGTCAAGGGATTTGGAACAAGGGAAAGGCGTCCCAAGCCTAGGTGAATTGGGGGGTTGTAGGGTTCGTTGTTAGCCTGGTGTAAAACAACGAGTTGGGTAGTGCACTCGCAAAACTACCGGACTGTAATCTTGGATTATAGTGGAAATTCCCAAAGGTGCTTTGGGGAGTGGATGTAGGAGCAGTGGAAGCTCCGAACCACTATAAAACCTTGTGTTTGCGATTGTCTGTTTTCATACCTCTATTTTTACTTTAGCTCATACATTTGTGTGTTTTATTTTTAATTGGACAAAAAGTTTTAAAACACCCAAGTTCACCCCCCTCTTGGGTGACCATCTCTGGGCAACAAGTGGTATCAGAGCAGGTGCTCTGTGTATTTCTTGAAGACCTAACCGTCTTAAGCCAAAGATCTAGATGGCAACACCCTTCAACAATGTTCCTGCTGAGGGCAGGCAACCAATAGACCTCCACTCTTCAATGGGACAAATTATACCTATTGGAAGACTAGAATGAGGATTTTTATTCAAGCACAAGATTATGCCTTGTGGAGGGTTATAATCAAGGGACCACACGAACCATCTCACATGGTAAATGGCATTCAAGTTCCCAAACCTGAGGATGATTGGGATGAGAATGATAGTAGGATGGTTCAACTCAACTCTAGAGCCATGAACTCATTATTTTGTGCTCTAGATGTAAATGAGTTCAATAGAGTCTCCACCTGTAGTTCCGCCAAGGAAATATGGGATAGGCTTTGAAGTACCCACGAGGGTACAAATCAAGTCAAAGAGTCTAAAGTGAACATTCTAGTTCACAAATATGAGTTGTTTAAGATGGAACCCAATGAAACCATCACATGCATGTTCACACGCTTCACCGATATAATAAATGGTTTAAAGAATTTGGGTAAATCTTACACTAACCCAGAACTTGTGAGTAAAAATTCTTAGGTTCTTTGCCGAAAGCTTGGGAAGCGAGTCACTGGCAATTTGTAAGAAGCTAAAGACCTCAACACATTGGCACTCGAACAACTATTGGGCTCATTGATGATGCATGAGCTCACAAATGAGGCAACATGGAGAAGATGTGCCAAAGAGAAGACAATCGCCACTCAAGGCTACTTCGAGTGTGTGGTGAAGAAGAAAAGTAGTGAGAGTGAAGAAGAAAGTGAAGATGCAGGACTTAGGTTTAATAGTAAGGAAGTTTAAGAAATTCTATGAGAAGAAAGAAACCCTTCCCAAGAAAGAAGTTTTGGAGGGAGAAATGAATTGGGAAAAGGAAAAAAGAAAAGGAAAGAGGACCCAATCATTTGTTATGATTGCAAGAGACCGGGACACATCCGTTCCGAATGCCCTCAACAGAAGAAGCATTTTGGAAAGAAGAAGAAGAAGGGCATTGAAAGCAACATGGGATGATAGTGACACATCATCCTCCGAGGAAGAGAAGGAAGAAACCGCCAATTTGTGCTTTATGGCATTCGAAGACGATGAGGTAAGTCCATAGCTCAACTACGAATTTTACTTTAGAAGAATTATATGAAGCTTTTTCAAGAACTCATGAGTGATTGTAGTATGTTAGGAGCAAAGAATAAAAGAATTAAAAGCCTCCAATCAAAAACTAAAGGATGATATTGAAAACCTATTGATTGAGAAGGAGAGCTTTAAAAATATTAATACCATTGACCTAGAAAATAAAAATTCAAAACTTAGCATTGAAAATGAAACGGCAAAAACACAAATTAAGGAATTAAATCTAAAAGTTAAATTCCTACTCAATAGTAATACCTTACTTTGCGCAAAATGTTGAACTCCTTAAAAAGGATAAGGAAGAATTAGTTAAAGAAAATTTGGATCTCAAGAATGAGGTACATAAGTACAAACCAATTTGTTGAAAAATTTACACATAGCTCTGAAAAGTTAAATCTTATTCTATCCAATCAAAGAGCTGTTTTTAATAAAGCCGGTCTAGGATATAAAACTACCAAACAACAAAAGTATCTAAAGAATTTCTTGTGAAAGCAAAAGATATCAAATCTTGAAAAACCTACATGCTTTCATTGTGGAAAAGTGGACATAAAGCCTATTCTTGCATTCAAAGAAAGATTCAAATTAACAAGAATACATTTTGTAAAATGTAAAACAAACAACTAAAGTATGGTGCCTAAGGGAACCAATTACACCTAACCAAGAAGGACCCAAGAAAACTTGGGTACCTTAAGAGCTTCAATGATTATTTGCAGGTATGCCTTGCAGCCGAAAATAAAAAGAGAATGTGGTATCTTGATAGTGGTTGCTCAAGGCATATGACCGGTGACAAGAGGTCTCTTTGTCACCTTGAAATCAAAAAGAAGGAGGAGTAGTTCACATTGGAGACAATGCTAAAGGTCAAATCATTTGGTGTTGGTAAAATCTCCATATCACCCTCCTCTTTTATTGACAATGTATTGTTAGTTAATGGACTAAAACATAAATTTATTAAGTATAAGTCAATTTTGTGACAAGGGCTTTAAAGTGTCATTTGAATCATCACTATGCATAATTAGTAGTCCAATTGACAATGAGATCATACTCACAGGACATAGGCATGGAAATGTTTACATGTAGATCTTGGATGATCTCACCATGAAGGATGGCCAATGTCTTGTAGCCATGGGATCCCAAAGTCAATGAGACTAGTTGGTTATGGCATCGTAGGTTAGGGCATGCTAGCATGGATTTAATCTCTAAATTAATTACAAAAGATCTAGTCAAAGGACTACCAAAAATAGACTTTGAAAAGAACAAAATTTGTGCTGCATGTCAATTAGGAAAAACAAACAAGAAGTTCTTTCAAGTCTAAAGAACATAGTCTCAACATCAAAATCCTTAGAACTAATTCACATGGATTTGTTTGGACCCACTAGAACTGCTAGTCTAGGGTAAGGAGATTTGGTCTTGTAATTGTTGATGATTTTTCACGTTTTACATGGGTTTCATTTCTTGCACACAAAGATTGAGTCCTTTCCCGCTTTTATCAAGTTTCATAATAGGGTTTCAAATGAACTCAATCTTAAACTAAAAGCAATTAGGAGTGATCATGGTACCGAGTTTGAAAAATCAGTATTTTTGAAAATTTTGTGAAGAAAATGGTATCAATCACAATTTCTCGGCACCTAGGGACACCCCTACAAATGGGGTGGTAGAAAGGAAGAATCACACACTTTAGCAGATATTGGCTCGTACCATGTTGTGCGAATCGGATCTACCAAAGTACTTTTGGGGCTGAAGCAATAAATACTTCAGTCATACTTTAAACCGTGCTTAGTTAGATCCATCTTAAAGAAACCCCTATGAGTTGATGAAAGTAAGAAACCAAATATAAGCTATTTTCATGTTTTCGGTTGTCGATGCTTTATATTTTAAATAATGGAAAGGACAATCTAAGTAAATTTAGTGCTAAATCGATGAGGGATCTTTTTAGGTTATCCTCATCTAGTAGAGCATACAGGGTCTTCAACAAAGAGAAACTCTCGTTGTTGAAGAATCCATTCATGTTGTTTGTGAAGCTAAGGGAGATTCTTCTAGAAAAGAAGAAGATGGTGATGCAGGTATACTTGAAGACGAATTGAAGGAATTCTCCCCCCCACCCGCATACAAGGACAAACAACATGAGGATGAGATCAAAGAAGATACAATTCAGCAAGATGAAGAAGATCAACCTTCATCGAAAAATCAAGATCTTCCTAAGGAATGGAGGTATGCACTGGTCATCCAAGGGATCTAATCCTTTGGTGATCCTTCACAAGGAATAAGGACTAGATCCTCTTTAAGAAACACGAGTAATTATCTTGCATTCGTTTCACAAATCGAGCCTAATCATAGAAGAAGCCGGAAAAGATGATAATTGGATGAATGCTATTGCAAGAGGAATTAAACCAATTTGGAAGAATGAAGTTTGGACTCTAATGAAAAGACCCCCTAATGTTTCAATTATAGGCACCAAATGGGTATATAGAATAAACTAGATGAAGATGGATAGTAATAAGAAAACAAAGCTAGGCTAGTGGCCAAAGATATAATCAGGAGGAAGGAATAGACTTTGTGAGACTTTGCTCCTGTTGCTGATTAGAGGCTATTAGACTACTTTTGGCATATGCATGCTTTATGGATTTCAAACTCTATCAAATGGATGTAAAAAGTGCCTTTTTTAAATTGTATATAATGGAGGAGTTTATGTAGGACAACCTCCAGGGTTTGAAAACCACTTACATCCCAGATTATGTTTATTAAATTAACATAAAGCATTTGTATGGACTTAAGCAAGCCCCTAGGGCATGGTATGAAAGATAAGTAATTTTCTAATTGAAAATAAATTTAAGAGAGGAAATGTAGACAAAACCCTCTTCATTAAAAGAAAAGGAAATGACTTATTGCTTGTGCAAATTTATGTGGATGATATATTTTTTGGTGCTACTAATGATAGTCTTGTCAAGAGTTTGCCAAGCTTATGCAGGGAGAATTTGAAATGAGCATGATGGGTGAGGCTCAACTTCTTCCTTGGGCTACAAATAAAACAATCAGAGGAAGGCATCTTCATCGGTCAGTCCAAATACATCAAGGAAATGTTGGAAAAATTCAAGATTGAAGGATGCAAAGGAAATCAGCACACCCATGGGCTCAAGTGCAAGCTTGACAAAGATGAAAAGGTAAAAGTTTAGACTGCAAATTGTACAGAGTATGATAGGCTCTTTACTTTACCTTACGCTAGTAGACCGATATATTATTCAGTGTTTGCATGTGTGCTAGATACCAAGCATGTCCTAGGAATCACACTTGCAAGCTGTTAAAAGAATTTTTCAGATATCTAGTAGGGACATCTAATGTAGGCTTATTGGTACTCAAAAACAATCTGATTAACTAATTGCTTATTCCGATTGCTGATTTTTGCGGGTGCAAACTCGATAGAAAAAGCACAAGTGGCACATGTCAATTCTTGGGTGCTAATTTGGTTTCTTGGTTTAGCAAGAAATAGAATTCAGTTGCCTTATCCACAGCTGAGGCTGAGTACATAGCAGCTGGAAGCTGTTTTGCCCAAGTTCTTTGGATTTAAGCAACAACTTGAAGACTTGGTATCAAAATGGACAATATACCAATTAGATGTGATATACAAGTGCAATTAAATTTTAACAAAAATCCTGTCCAACACTCAAAATCAAAACATATAGAGATTAGGCATCACTTTATTAGGGATCATGTGCTGAAAAATGATGTGATGATTGATATGTATGTACTGAAAATCAATTGGCCGATATTTTTACAAAGCCCCTTTGTAAAAGATAGGTTCAACTTCTTAAGGGAATGCTTTGGGCTTGTATGATCCTAGCAAATAAATTGAACTTGTATTGCATTGCTTGCTACTCAACTAGTAATCCACCTCAAGGTCACAAATAGCAAACCTAGTATCTATCAAGTGAAAAGCATGAATTTATCTAAGTTAAATGACGAATTGTTTGACTTTTCGGGAGGATGGTTACCCCTCCCTTGGACTTCTTCATGGAGATATTTTTCAGAGCCTATTTCATAGGTATTTCGAAATTTGGTCAAACATTCCTCATTTCAATATTAATAATTCAAAAATCATTATCAAACCTTTATAGGGTGTATTATTAAAGGAAAGGATCACAAACAAACCTCACTCTATTTCACCAAAAGAGATCACGTTGATTATTGTGGTTGATAAATAGATTGGGAAAAGATAGAAATAAGTCTGAAATTTTTCAGTGCCGGAGACGTCTTTAGCAAATCGCAGAAACGTCCCTCCGGCGAGACGTCTCGCATCAGTTGCGGAGACGTCTCGGAGACCGAACGAGGTTTTTTTAAAATAGGTCGAAACAGCTCGAGCCGACCCGAGCTATCCCTTTCGTCCCCAACAAAACACAAACCCTAGCCTCCATTTTTCTCTCCACCTCAACCGAACCAAAACTCCCCATTTTCCCTAGGGTTTCCGAACTATGGCACCTAAAAGAGCTAGGAGGATGGTGGGAGGCGTCCTAGGGTAGCGACCGACGGTGAGAAACGGAGGGAGAAGCCTTCCGCGCCGTCTCCTCCGGTTGCTCCGCCAACCACGACCATTTCCTGTGCAAATCGCACAGTAACCACTGGTAGGTACATTGATTTCCACTTTCTAGATAATGAGGGGTTCTCTATTGAGAGAGAGACTCCGTGCCCAAGGGTGGATACCTTTGTACCCTCAATACATCGACCTACCCCGGCCTAGTTAGAGAAGATGGTTTAGTAATATGGCCTTAGGGGACTCGGGGGTTACACTGCATATGTTCCGAGGGACATTGATAGAGATTAACGAGGATATCCTATCTAGTGTATTGCAAATCCCTAAAGACGGTGAGGCTTCCGACCTTCACATCCCCAAAGGGAAATAGCCCTAAACCTAGTTTTAGGACGAGAGGACTGCGGCCCTCTTGATGTAGTGAACTCCCAAGACCTAAATTGCCGAGATGAGACTCCTTTTGAGTATTGTCAACCGGGTCTTGTTTCCAAAAACCGGTCCGCTTCGATTTCGTTTCGGAGCGGAGACTTAGTTATCATGCACCACATTCTTACTAGGGATTCCCCTAAACCTTTCCTAGACTTATGTTGAACTACATTTCTATATGTCATAGGTATTCTTAGGTTTAGCATTCTTATGGGTATGATCTTTACCCTAGTATTCAAACATTTCAAAGTTCCCATTCCAGAAATGAACCTGAAAAACCCTTGAGAAACACCGGACTACTATAATGAAAGCACTATGCGTAGAAGGGAGTTCACAAGGTAGATGGATCTTGGGTTAAGATATCAAAAAGAAAATCTCAAACCCTAGAGCCTGGAGATCCCACATCAGGAGCCTGACCCACCACTCTCCTCCACATAAGCCATATGGGCTTCCCTGATGTACCTTCCAGCTCAGCTGGACCTTCCACCTCTATGCCACCTCCTCCTCCAGTCAGTGGGCCCTTCTCCCTATTAGAAGAACAGATGCGCACTTTAGCATCTGTAATATGCCAGCAGATGAGGGAGGAGATGAGATCGATGATTTCTGCTGAGTTGGCCCCCATCAGAACCTCACATGAAGGGCTTCTACAAGAGTTGAAGGAAATTAGAGCTCAGATAGAAGCTACAGCGACAGAACTAGTTCATGTGAGTGCCACCCAATCCTTCAGATCAATTGAGCTACAGGATGACTTGAAGAGCATATCAAAAAGCCTTCAAGAATTGACAAGCCCCTGAAGGCAATGCTGGGCACTGTGGTTGCCCAACTTAGAGGAAGAATTGAAAGGGCAAGCATTGAATTTGAAGCACTAGTGGCAGCCTTCCATCAATCTCAAGGAGAGCAGTTCAAAACTCTACTGGACTCAATTAATGCATTTATAGATGCAGCTGCTAGGGCTTATGAGCAACGTCGCCGATGAGGGACATTTTGTAGACATCTAGAGTTCATCTGTTTTTGTAAAACCCTAGGCTCATTTTGAAACTTCTTTTGTATTAGGAATCAATACTTGTATGATTTCCATTTTAACCTTGTAATGACTTCAAATGTTTACAATGAATGACATACAATTCCTTTTTGAAACCTTGTGTATGTAAATCTGTGTTGTGCCATAAAAATCTCATAACATACCTTAAGTGTTCAAATTTGACACAACTTATCAATGCATATGAAACAGGGGGAGCACAACTACTTTTAAAAAAAAAGTCTGAAATGAATTCCAAAACAAAGGGGGAGTGAAATGTATGCTGAATTCATTAATAAAAATAACTTGGACAGAGGGAGCATAACTTGAATATCCTTAAGTGGTTCATGGTAATATGCTGAATTCCACTAGGGATTGTATTTTCAGTATCTAAGGATAATTTGTCCCCTTCATTGTTGATGACAAAAAGGGGGAGTAGAAAAACCTAGAACCAATCTATGGAATGCAAAATACAAAATTCATACTTAAAAGATGAATTAGAAAAGATAAAATTGAGGAATATTGGCCTTTAAGATAATTGTCCTTCTGGAAAGAAGGGGGAGTCAAAAAGTATTCAGCCTTCAATTATCTTTGGCATCAATATTTCATTTTAACTTGATTCAAATTCAGTTGATATGCTAAAATTGCTCAAGAGCTATTAAGATCAATCTTATGCATAAGGATAGAACTGAAAGTTGACTATTTTGAATTATGCATACTGTATCTAGCTCTAATCAAAACATTATACTTGTACATTTGATCAAATACTGTGTATATGTTTAAATTTCGAATTTTGCATATACTCAGTGTTTTGTCATCATCAAAAAGGGGGAGATTGTTGACCCCCTAATGAATTTTGATGAATACAAAAACACTAGAGTATAATTCCATTTATCTTAACAATTTACTTGAGGATTTCAGGTGATTAATTAAGAATATTGTTAAGAAATGTCTAGGCAAGTTTTTCATAATTTTTTATGAATTTATTGAAGAATTTTTGAGTTGAAGAAAACAGATCAGGGACAGGCCGAGACGTCTCCGGTTAGTCCCAGAGACGTCTCTGGCACAAACAGGAAGAACTGGCACGTTTGGAGACGTCCCCGGCACCTGGCGAGGCGTCTCGCAGGGTCGGAGTCGACTCCCCGACACTGCGGAGTCGACTCTCTCAGAGGCGGCAGAAAGGCCGATTTCAAGGGATGCGCGCGAGTCCGTCTCCACAGGACGCGGAGTCATCCCTGCGAGTAAAAAGCAGTCTTCCCGAGTTGTCCCCAGAGAGCGCGGAGTCGACTCTCTCAGGGTATTCCAGAGGACGTGTTTTTCATTGATAGAACTGCGGAGACGTCCCCGAGGTAGCGGAGTCGACTCTCTCAGAGAATTCCAGAAGACTTATTTTTCGGAGATATAACAGCGGAGTCGTCCCCGAGGCAGCGGAGTCGTCCCCATGCAAAAAGCGCAAACAAGCCGAGACGTCCCCGTAAAGTGCCGAGGCGACTCTCTCAGAAAAACAGAAAAACAAGGATTCAAACCGTTCATCCTCAGAGTCGTCCCCGTAAAGCACCGAGTCGACTCCCAACATCGTCAAAAGTAAATTCATAAAGCCGAGACGTCTCGCGTTGAAGCGGAGACGTCTCCGGAGCGCCTGGGACGCGACTGACACACTTTTGCAGGTTTGTTTGAATTTTCAAACTTCTTTAACTTTATGTCTAACGGCTATATTTGCTTTTTGGGCTATAAAAGGGAGCTCTTAAGTGCCTTCCAACAACTTCTCACGAACCTAACATAAGATCATTCAAGAGAGAAGAAAGAAAAAGAGGTTCAAGGGAGTTAGTGTATTCAAGTGAAGAAATCAAGTGCCTTCAAGCTTCCCAACTGATTTCGTGCTCAACTACTCTCTCCCGCTCGGCATTCAAAGCTCACATTCAAGCCATCGCAATCCACATCGGAAGAACCACCACTTCCCACGCTTCCAACGGCTAAAAGGGTTCTTCCGGGTTTTATTATTTCTCACTGTTTTATTTGCTTCTTAAGAGCTTTTTGAATCCTTGTAAAAACTTTTCATTATTGTGCTTGTTCCAGTCAAGGGATTTGGAACAAGGAAAAGGCGTCCCAAGCCTAGGTGAAATTGGGGATTGTAGGGTTCGTTGTTAGCCCGGTGTAAAACAACGAGTTGGGTAGTGCACTCGCAAAACTACCGGACTGTAATCTTGGATTATAGTAGAAATTCCCAAAGGTGCTTTGGGGAGTGGATGTAGGAGCAGTGGAAGCTCCGAACCACTATAAAACCTTGTGTTTGCGATTGTCTGTTTTCATACCTCTATTTTTACTTTAGCTCATACATTTGTGTGTTTTATTTTTAATTGGACAAAAAAGTTTTAAAACATCCAATTCACCCCCCTCTTGGGTGACCATCTCTGGGCAACACATATCTGCAAAATAATCACGTGAAGCTCTTAGGTACCCAAGTTTTCTTGGATCCTTCTTGGTTAGTGTAGTTGGTTTCCTTAGGCACCCACACTTTAGTTGTGTTTTTTACCCTTTACAAATGTATTCTTGTTAGTTTGAATCTTTCTTTGAATGCAAGAATAGGCTTTATGTCCACTTTTTCCTCAATGAAAGCATGTAGGTTTTTCAGTTTTGATATCTTTTGCTTTCACAAAAAAGTTCTTTTAGATATTTTGTTGTTTGCTAGTTTTGTATCCTAATCCGACTTTATTAAAAACAGCTCTTTGATTGGATAGAATGAGATTTAATTTTTCAGAGCTATATGTAAATTTCTGCACAATTGGTTTGTACTTGTGTACCTCATTTTTAGGTCCAAATTTTCTTTAGCCAATTCTTCCTTATCATTTTTAAGGGATTCAACATTTTGTGCAAGTGAGGTATTACTATTGAGTAGGAATTTGACTTTAGATTTAATTCCTTAATGAGTATTTTTGCCGTTTCATTTTCAATGCTAAGCTTTGAATTTTTATTCTTTAGGTCAATGGTGTTATCATTTTCATAGCTCTCCTTCTCAATCAATAGGTTTTTAATGTCATCCTTTAGTTTTTAATTGGAGGCTTTTAATTCTTTATTTTTTGCTCCTAACATACTACAATCACTCATGAGCTCTTGGAAAGCTTCATATAATTCTTCTAAAGTAAAATCTGTAGTTGAGCTTTGACATACCTCATCGTCGTCGAATGCCATGAAGCACAAGTTTGCGGTCTCTTCCTTCTCTTCCTCGGAGGAGGATGTGTCACTATCATCCAAGTTGCTTTCAACGCCTTCTTCTTCTTCTTTCCATAGTGCTTCTTCTGTTGAGGGCATTCGGAGCGGATGTGTCCCGGTCTCTTGCAATCATAACATATGATTGGGTCTCTTTCTTTTTCTTTTTCCTTTTTCCAATCATTTCTCCCTCCCAAACTTCTTTCTTGGGAAGGGTTTCTTTCTTCTCATGAATTTCTTGAACTTCCTTACTATTAAGCCCAAGTCTTCATCTTCACTTTCTTCTTCACTCTCACTGCTTTCTTCTTCACAAGCACTTGAAGTAGCCTTGAGGGCGATTGTCTTCTTCTTTGGCATATCTTCTTTATGTTGCTTCATTGTGAGCTCATGCGTCATCAATGAGCCCAATAGTTGTTCAAGTGCCAACGTGTTGAGGTCTTTAGCTTCTACGATCGCCGTGACCTTTGCTTCCCAAACTTTTGACAAGGACCTGAGAATTTTCCTCACAAGTTCAGAGTTAGTGTAAGATTTACCCAAATTCTTTAGACCATTTATTATATCAGTGAAGCGTGTGAACATGCATGAAATAGTTTCGTTGGGTTCCATCTTAAATAACTCATATTTGTGAACTAGAATGTTCACCTTAGACTCTTTGACTTGATTGGTACCCTCGTGGGTAACTTCAAGTCTATCCCATATTTTCTTGGCGGAACTACAGGTGGAGACTCTATTAAACTCATTTACATCTAGAGCACAAAACAATGAGTTCATGGCTCTAGCATTGAGTTGAACCATCCTACTATCATTCTCATCCCAATCCTCCTCAGGTTTGGAAACTTGAATGCTATTTACTATGTGAGATGGTTCGTGTGGTCCCTTGATTATAACCCTCCACAAGGCATAATCTTGTGCTTGAATAAAAATTCTCATTCTAGTCTTCCAATAGGAATAATTTGTCCCATTGAAGAGTGGAGGTCTATTGGTTGCCTGCCCCTCAGCAGGAACATTGTTGAAGGGTGTTGCCATCTTGATCTTTGGCAAAAACGGTTAAGTCTTCAAGAATACAAAGAGCACCTGCTCTGATACCACTTGTTGCCCAGAGATGGTCACCCAAGAGGGGGGTGAATTGGGTGTTTTTAAAACTTTTTGTCTAATTAAAACAAGACACACAAGTGTATGTGCTAAAGTAAAGATAGAGTTATAAGCACAGTCAATCGCAAACACAAAGATTTATAGTGGTTCGGAGCTTCCACTGCTCCTACATCCACTCCCCAAACACCTTTGGGAATTTCTACTATAATTAGCGATTACAGTCCGGTAGTTTTCCGAGCGCACTACCCAACTCGTTGTTTTACCCCGGGCTAACAACGAACCCTACAATCCCCCAATTTAACCTAGGCTTGGGACGCCTATCCCTTGTTCCAAGTCCCTTGACTGGAACAAGCACAATAATCAAATGTTTTACAAAGATTTGAAAGCTCTTATGAAAGCAAATATATCAATGAAAAACAACAAAACCGGAAGAACCCTTTTTGCCGTTGGAAGCGTGGGTGATGGTGGTTCTTCCGATGTGGATCACGTTTGCTTGAATGCGAGCTTTGAATGCCGAGTGGGAGTGAGTAGTTGAGCACGAAATCAGATGGAAAAACTTGAATGCACTTGATTTCTCCTCTTGAAAGCTCTAACTCCCTTGAACCTCTTTCTCTTTCTTCTCTCTTGAATGATCTTGTGTTTTTTTGGTGAGTTGTTATTTAAAGGCACTTAAAAGCTCCCTTTTATAGCCCTACAAGCAATAGATCCGTTAGACACAAAGATATTACCGTTTGAAATTCAAACAAACCTGCAAAAGTGTGTCAGTCGCGTCCCAGGCGCTCCGGAGACGTCTCCGCTTGAACGCGAGACGTCTCGGCTGTATAAAAATTCTTTTGACGATGTTTGGAGTCGACTCGGCGCTTTACGGGGACGTCTCTGAAGAAGAACAGCTTGAATGCTTGTTTTTCTATTTTTCTGAGAGAGTCGGCTCGGCACTTTACGGGGACTTCTCGGGATGTTTGCGCTTTTTGCATGGGGACGACTCCGCGACGTCGGGGACGACTCCGTAGTTTTATCAACGAAAAACAAGTCCTCTGGAATCCCTGAGAGAGTCGACTCCGCGCTTTCTGGGGACGTCTCGGGATGTTTGTCTTTTATGCGTGGGGACGACTCCGCGTCCTTCGGAGACGACTCGCGCGCATCCTTTGAAATCGGCCTTTCTGCCGTCTCTGAGAGAGTCGACTCCGCAGAGTCGGGAGTCGACTCCGACCCTGCGAGACGCCTCGCCAGGTGCCGGGGACGTCTCCAGACGTGCCAATTCTTCTTCTTCGTGCCGGAGACGTCTCTGCGACAAACCGGAGACGTCTTGGCTATCCCTGATCTATTTTCTTTATCTCAAAAAATCTTCAATAAATCCTTGAAAAATATGGGAACATGCCTTGACAATTCTTAACAATATTCTTAGTTAAACACCTGAAATTCTCAAATAAATTGTTAATATAAAGGAAATTATACTCTAGTGTTTTGTATTCATCAAAATCCATTAGGGGGTCAACAATATGGATGTAATATTTATTCATAAAGAGCTTTGAAATGATTTAGCATCCATTCAATTTCATATCAGAAGCTTGGGCAGGGCTTGGTAACATGGTTCATATTGTACTGTTTTTTATTTACACAAATATAATGAGCGACTTAAAGAAGATCTGGACCCTTATATAATAATTTTTTTCTTAATTTCTTAATACTTTTTTAAGATACAAAAAGGGAAAGAATCTTGCTTTTGTTATGCAGATTTCTTTTTTGTACTTCTCATGATTTTTAAGCTTTTCAATGAGCTGACAACTACAATTGTCTGTATCATGGCAAGGAAAGATAAAGTTACAAAATATCCAGTTCATGTGACCAAAGTTTTAGTTTGATGTTTAGACTTTATTTGGTGATTTAGTTGGCAGAACTTATATAGAGGATTATTAATTTGGAGTCTGGACCTGAACATACCTTGTTTCCAAGAGACTTATCAGAATATAAATATCCATTTTGGCTTTAAAGTTGTTAATAGAAAATTTTGTCAATTCTCTTTAGAATAGTGTCCTTTTTCTTTTTAATAAGGGGAACAGCAGGGCTGAAGCCTGCCTAATATATTAAAGAACGAAAAAAATTACAAAGACCTCCTTCAATGGAAGGAGGAGAGACAGATACATCTTCAGCAAACTAACTACCATCCATGGCCAGGTATATAGAGTAGTTTCAGAACTGAATTATATGCAAAAACTGCACTGTTTGTGCACAAGGATGTTCTTTTCCAGTACTGATTGGTAGACTTTTACTTTTGCCTCAATTTTAATACCAAAATGTACTCCAATTATTTGATTTTCTGTCAAATTTATTTGGTATCCAAGATATAAACTAGAGATATTGTGCATATTTTTTTGATTTTAACAATGAAATGGATCATGGAGGTCTCTTTCCTTTGAAATGGACTTTGCAGTAAAGCTGTAATTCTAAATTGAGAAGGTAATGTGAAAAGTTTAAACAAGTTCTTTTGAAGATTCTTCTAGGCTTGGAAAGAGTAAACAAAGAGGCAAGATGACAAGATTTAAAACAAAATAAAAGACAATGTATATAAAACTTAAGCCAATGCCATCATGGACTGCTTGCTTTTTTGGATTTTATCATTTGTATAATCAACAAACTCTGGTCCATCTAGCAATTGTTGTATTATTAGTAATTGTTGCTAGCAGATCCTATCGAAGTTTGACTATTCTACTGAACCAGGTTCTCTTAATTCATTTTTTCAAATATCTAGGACTTCAAAGCAATATACATTACCATAAATCATTGTCACATTTCAATATTTTGATCATGGCCTCCCCATAACTCCTCATATGGTTGATAGGTTCATTTCAACAATAGCAAATGAAATCTTGTACATCTTTATCCTAATAAAATGTTACTGCAGCCTCTTCATGTTTAAACTCTGATTGAATAAGTTAATCAACCATATCAATATGGTACCTTCTGTAATCTTATGCCATACTCGCATCCATTATATATGTCCTTGACATGCTATCCAACACTATGCATCTATTTTAAGAATGGAAACATTTGTTACCTTTATGTTCGTCCATATCACTTCCATGCTTATGCAGATTGGTGATTAAAATACAGAAGTGGAGTGTGCAAGTATAGTGTTTCTAGATAGTGGTTATATTGTGCATAATTGCTGACTTCTTGTATCATTAGATCTAGTGTATTGAGGTCAAAATTAAATGCATAGCGAATTTTTACAACTAAAGATAATGGAAATAAAAAATTGAAATAGAGCTTTCCCTAAGGAATGATTGCAAAAAGATAGAGATGGGAAGAGAGAGAGCAGCCACAATCAAACTACAAAATGCCTACCAGAGACCAAAGGTTAGGCTCTTATGTTTGTTTTAGCTCGACATTGACCTATGGTATTGCATTGAAAAAGAAAATCAACAGAAGGAAATGCATAAATTAGAAACCTCTTATACCTTTTAGATTCAGTTTGTCGAGCTAAATTTAGTATAAACCATTGCTAAATTTTGACCTTGTTTCCCCAATCTATAAGACTATATGAAGAGCTCCTTCCCTTGGATTTTTTAACTGATCTGATTAATGTATGTTGTCAGTTGCTCGATAGAATGATGGATATATCATCTTAAATTTTATTGGACAGAATGATGAGTTCACATCATGTTTTTCAATTTTTTTTTTTTAAAGATCAAATCATGTTTAGGTATTTTAGGATTTTTCAGATTGTGTTGCAGGCATTAGAAATAAAACCTGTGGTAGAAAAGTTCATAATCTAATTTCTTAGGTTCAAAAGAGTCTCTAAATTTAGGCTTTTGGTGACACTTCCAAATTGACGTCTATTGATGCACAAGTTCAAGGAGATTTTTTTTTTTTTTTAAAGCAAACAAGAAAACTAAGAGCCTGCTTGGATTTTCCTATGAGATTGGTCTGAAACTCTTGTAAAATTTGTGGATTAGGCCGTTCATTTACTCTATCAACTAAACACCTCCCAACCCTGTGGGAAGAAGAAAAAAAAGGCTTCATTGTTCTTTTTTACTTCATGCAGCCCAAAAGCTGGATTTAGGCAATCCCTTAGAAGATGTGAGTTAGATGGGCTAACAGGCTTGACTCCTATAGGATTTTCATTCTATTCCTATAGAAATATCCAACCAAGCCCTAAAAGTTGAAGGGAAAAGGAAAAAAAGCTTAGACCCTATTTGACAGGCAGTATGAAGCCTCCTCCTATTTTGTACTTTTATCCTACCAAACACTATTTTGAACACCTCGGAATAATGTCATATCTTGACATGGATAAGTAAGAGGTAGAGGGTATAATTTTATTCTACAGTTTTGATGGAATAGGTCTAGGTAACATTTTTTTAACAAAATAAATTTTGAAGGGACAGGAGAAGCTTATTAGTACAAGTTTGGAGAGATAGGACTTGTTCCCTAGAATAAAAATTTTGTATATTTATTTAGAGGGATAAGTGCAAAGAATAAGTGCATGGACACATTTGATTTCATGATGATTTGGATTTTATCATGAGGATAAAACTACACTCCTACTTTTTTTTGTATATTTAGGGATTGAATAATGGTAAAAATTTAATTAGAGAGGATAGCTTCTCCTATTCTGCAATATAAATCTATTCCTCCAAAATAGTAGAATAGAATTATATCCTCTCTCTCCTACTTATCCCTTATCACGGTATAAGGCTATTCCGCCATCCAAAAAATGGTGCTTGGTGGTATAACCATGGAATAAGTATGTTATTCCATTGTTATACCACCTACCAGACATTGCCTTATACCATAGAATAGAGGAAAGCTATCTGCATCTAATTACTTTTTTTGTTCTTATCCACTCTCTAAGTAGATAAAAACGTGAGGATAATTTCGTCCTTATATTAAAATCTAAACCATTGCAAAACCCAGAACATTAAATGCAAAAACTTATTTCTTGCACCTATCCCTCCAATCAAATGTACAAAATTTTTATTCATGGAAAAAGTCGTGTCCCCCCAAACTTATATGGATAAATTTCCTTATACCTTCAAAATTTGTTTCCAAATCAAATGGTAGAGTGCTTACCAAAACAATCACTTTCGAATTTAATGAGATGAAGGGAGCAGAGGACAAGAGGATGCTGATGTATGTTCATCAACCGAAAATTATTGTGCGAAAATTATTGTGCAATGGAAGCTTGGGAAATTCAACTTTGAGGCAACTATATAAACCATGCCAGTAATTGGAGAAGTAACTTGGTTAAGCATGCAAGGGTGGAGAAAAAGAATCTCCTCTTTGCGTTGAGTAGTCCTTATCAGCTGGTTGATGGTGTGAAGGGGACCAAACTAGTTGGCAGCGGACTTTCAAACCATGACTATGATTTGCACCTAGACCGCCACGCCTGCTTTTAGAGTAGGATCTCTTCCATTTGTACTGCAACAGTTGGAAGCCTGCTTTTGTGCAGCAATGAGCTTGGATTCCAGTTGATGGCTCTTGCTCCTTTTTTACTGGCACTTGAAAGATTCCTTATTCTACTTTGTTTTAAGATTCTATCGACCCAGTCCTGTTTACGATTCATACAACATGAGAACTTCTGCCTGCTAGCATCTGGTTCTTTCTTTCAGAAGGTGGTGGATCAGTCAGGTAGGTATCAGTGGGAACTTGGAATGGAATGGAGGTGCTCAATTTTAGTCACTGTACTATTTGTTCAGCAGACCAAAGGATTGAGTCTGGTATGCAATGAAGAGTTCATATGGTTTTGAGAAGTGAACATGTGATGAGTATGATAAGGCACTACTGGAGTTTCCAAATAGAAAGGATGGTAATTGCCCTTTTTTTATAATTGTTATTAAATATTGTGGGAGGTCTATCCAAACATGTGGAAAATGTTGGTTGGCAGATGTAATCAAAGCCTTTTGCAATCAATATCGTCTCTTTTTATCAAGAAATATGGTCCTTTGGGTTAAGCTTCCATCGGCTAGGATACTTATATTAGGTGAGAACATTATCTACAGCTGGGAAAAGTCCTTTTGGGAGAGTGGAGATTACAAATTTTGCTCTGAAATAGCAATTATTTTAGGCATCCAAAAATTGCATATATGTATTTTCCATAGTCTGGTGACTAGGCTTAAAAAAAATTTCAAATTCCATCAAATGCTAAATTCTGGAGATCTTTTCAGATAGGATGAAGTTTACATAATTACGGAGCACACAAAGGATAATGTTTTCCAGCGAAGGATCGATGCTTTTTTGCAAGCGTTGGTTGTAAATAACTTTGTTTGTTGTGAGAGAGACCAAAATCTTGCAGAGATTAATTTACTTCTCTTGAGCAAGACCTTCCTTCCTTCACTTCTAGATTCTTTCGAGTGTCCTTGGTTGCATGAACATAAGTTGCATGACCATCTAGTTTTAAGTTTCTATTCTACTCGAATGGTAATTAAGTTCTATAGTCTTAAGTCAGAATTGCATACAATAGTTGCAGTTGACGCAAAAAAGTTGACAAAAAAAAATTGAAGGAAGATTGAAAGTCCTCAAACTTTATTGAATCATATGCGTTATCCAAATTCCAACATATCATGAATTTAATGTCATTAACTGATTGTATTCAATGAGCAACAGTAAAAGTTGTGTACTGCTCAAAAACTAGAGAGAATAGAGGAATCTGAGGATCTCATCTCACTTATCCACTGGTTTCTTGATATAGGTTCAGGTTTGTAATTCATAAATAGGTGAAGTATTATGTCCAGACTAGCGTCGGCACAGCGACAACTAATGTGGAAATGAAATTTATTTGTTAATCATATACAAACTGGTCTCATTTAAGCATTTAATGACAGAAAAGCTTGCATCATTTTTTTTTTATTTTTAAAAAGAAAAGTTGTATTAGTGGTTTGCCATTTAGTACAGGGAGTCACTATCTGATTTTTGATAGAAAAGCATATCTATGCACTGATGGGACTGGTTCATAATTAGTAAATTACACAGTTTGCAGGTAAGTAATACAGGTTAAAACCCTAGAAGACTCCAGTAGATCAAAGCTTAGTTACAACTATTTGTGATGATCTCCATGCAAATAAGTAGTTATTTTTGGTTACTTCTGTGCAATTCCAGAAGTACATCATCTAAAAAACAGAAAGGTAAGGACCATAAGATAAAATAGACTTTTCGAACTTCTGCATGAGGGATGGAAGTTAAATTAAAGCTTCAGTTATTTTCTGCTATCTGCAGCTCCAAAAGGCAGATGCTTGGTCTTGGAATTCCATTGGCAGGCAATGTCCTCTGCTATCCTATGGGCATCCATGGAAGATCCCAACAATCCTCTCCTGGTGAACCCCGTCGCGTAGAGCCCGTTCTTCCCTTTCCAACTATCAGGAAATGGATTCCTCGGAAAACCGTCTTTTTTATCAAAGAACTCCTCCTCCTTGTGTCAAGAAAACAATTTAGATGCAAACCATACATATTATTTACATGCGTGCATGCATGCTTACACATATATACATATGCATCCACAATTACGCAGGCTTACACATATATATACATGTACATATACATACACAATTGCGCATATAAACATATAGGTGTGATTGTAGTGTGAGGTCTAGTCTAAGAATGAGTGAGGTCCACACGAGGTCCAACGGGTAGTTTTCTATCCACGTGAATGAATGCAGCCTGGACCATGTACGGGATGGGATTTCACGTGAAGAGGCTTCTTTGAAGTTGAAATCAGTTGTAAGAGGTTAATCTTTTCCAGTATCTGCTAACCACACAATGAATGCTCATTCAGGAAGTCAGGATCATTGCTCAGGTGTATCCTTTTCTACTTGTTATTGCCCATCTTACCATCCTACTGTTGCTCCCTTCAATTGAATCACTGTATGCCATAAATAGTAGTCTACAGACTGCTCCAGGGAAGACTGAGATCTCACTGATTTGGTCCAAAATTGCTGTTGAAACTGGACGATATTTTACGTTATTTATGCCATCATCCTTGCTCATATTTCTGCAATAATTTTGCAGATGGACAGGGACTCTTCACCTGCACCAATCATGATCTCTGTTGTTCTTGCTTACCGTATACACTATTTTGAAGGGAATATAATGAATGAGCTCATGTTACATTTATTGATTTCAAATTCAAAATCTCTCCACATCCGCTGCAGAGACTATACAATAATGCTATACTTTTAGGATGTTATGATTTTTTAGTTTTTTGAGGAAAATAATAAATTCTAGAGGAAGGAATTGGATCTCCGAGCTTGCTAGAGGAAGAAATTGAATCTTCGACCTTGTGGCTAACAACCATATGCTCTTACCAAGTTACTCAGCACCTGGTCGTAGTAGGTTGTTGTGTCGGACTATGCGGCTTTGCATACTGATTTATTTTGCCGATGTACATTGGATAGGTTCGGAAAGGGGCTAGGCGGAGTCTATAACATGCCAATTCTTTGGTGTCTATGATATTATTGGCAGAAATATTTTTGGCTAGCATTCATCTAACTTCCTCTCCACAAATTTTGATCGCATTGTCTCTATCCTAACCATGTGTCTTCTTCTTGTCATTTTCATTGAAGCTACTGCAAGAACTCATCCTGGTCCTCATATCAGTGTTCCTATGGAGCTTTAAGGTATTTTTGTCTCCGTTATTTCTCAAATCGACAAATTGCACTTAGGCCTTCAGTTTTGACTTAAAAATAAAAATGAATTAACCTAACCATATGGACACTATTTTCATGCATGATCACTATCTTTTTGCATCGCGTAGAGTATGCCTTCATATTTTCAAACTAAATACTGTGTATTGTAGTTTTGGATGGTCATCTATACCTTGAGCCATGAAGGTACATTGCTTCTATAGCCGGTGGCTAGGATGGCCACGTCGTAATCCTCCTGTCTGCCATCCACAAATTCTACTCCTCTATTTGTAAATCGCTTTATACCAGGAACCACCTGCAATAAACTACTTGAACTCAAATGCATATCAAAAGAAGACCTTCAAATCTTCGTTCTTTCGACGTGGATAAATGCTGGTATCATGAAACATCAAACATAATAAAGATAAATGAAGAAAGATCCAACCTAATATATTGAATGCAGAAGTGTTAAGAAAAGAGTCACATAACCATGACAGCATATTTCAAGTAATGAAGAGAAGATCAGGACCTTAATTTGGTCACTTTTGATTTTTGAGAGAGTGCCAACATCAAGAACTGGGGTCTTTCCGGTGGTGTTCTTTAGTTTCAGGGGCCCTATCTTAGGTCGAGCGAGACCGTATCTCTCTGTATCCCCAAGTATCAGCCAAGAGCATAAGAGGAGGAATGCATCAACCAATTTCATAGGAAACCATTTGAGCAGCCACATTGACAGCCCAAATGTTGAAATCCCTAGTATTTCCCTTGGCAAGATGTGCAACTGCTAGACTCAAGGAGAAAACAGTGACATGGTTAGCGTAGTAAGAAGAATGGCAATACATTGGCATATAGATAGAAAGTCTAAAACAAAGAGAACTCTGATTTGAATTGAATAAAAGCATGGTTAAGAACATGCAGAATGAAAGCTATATTTGAGGTTTTCAAACAAAATAAGGAAAGTTTGAGGAAACCAAAAGCACCATATCATTGCATGCGCCATAGAAAAGAACAAGAATTCAAAAGATGAAACAGAATCCAAGGTAAACATCATAGTAAGAAAAGGTGCATTTCCAAAGTGAAGGTGACAGTACATCGATGACAGAAAATTATCAAAATAATATGGCGTTTTGCAGAGTGAAAGGGGCAACAAGATGAATTCAACCTCAACACTAGCAATTGACCTGAAAAATCAAAAAAATAAAAATAGACATAAAGACAGAGTAGGATGGGAGTAATATAGTCAAAGGATACGAGGAGGCTGTAAAAGGCAAGCAGAGGGAAAACAAGAGGGCCAAAAATTAAAAAATGAACAAAGAAGAAGAGGAAAAAAAAAAGACAAATCAGAATCTCACCTTATCTCTAACAACCATAGAGACTTGAACTTCACTGATACACAGGTCCAAGCAAACTTCCATGCCTGAGTTCCCACAACCCACCACCAGAACCTTCTCCCCTCTGAAGTCATCTCCTTTCTTGTAGAAACTTGTGTGCAGGACTTGCCCCTGAAACTCCAACATCCCACTGATATCTGGCAATATGGCCTCTGCATTCTCCCCTGTTGCGACTATAAGCCATCGACATATGAATTCCAAATCATTGGCCTCGACCCGCCAAAACCCAATGCTTGGATCATACTCAGCGCATCGTACCTTCATTCCGAACAAAGGCTTTATTGAGAAGTGCTCAGCATAGGCTTCTAAGTAGCTTATGAACTGCTGTTTTGTCGGGTAGGTCGGGAAGTCTGGTGGGAAAGTCATGAGAGGAAGTTCACAGAACTGCTTGGGGAGATGAAACTTTAGGCGCTCATAAGTCCTAAGCTTCCATGATGAGGCTATGCAACCTTCTTTCTCAAGTATTAAGGAAGGGACACCTTTCTTTTTGAGGCATGCTGAAGCAGACAGGCCCGAAGGTCCGGCACCTACGATTATTGGCCCGGGCACCCATACATGCTTCGAATTCGATTTCATTAGTGGTCCATCGAGCTTGATTTCCAGGATTGGAGACGAGTTTTGCTTCGCGGAAGTGACCTTCTACTGAACTTGGGCTCTTCTTTATACAACCGTCATAAGATAGCAAAGCAAGCTTAATGAAGGTGCAGATAATATACTGGCAGAGATCTCAATCTATATTCCTGAAGTCATTTGGAAGGTCCTTGGTATATGATTCTGTAAGAGCATGAAGAGCAAGAGAAAGGTGGCAAAAAGTCTTCGGCATGCGTTTCATTCACTTTACAAGTGAGCGAAAAAAGATCACAGAATATTGCATGGGAAGTTCGGAACAACAAAGTTGGCAACGTAACGGTACTGAACAGAAGCAATCACTGAACCCAAATGATAAACGAGTCATCAATTTGTGATCCTGGAGAGAATTTAGACAACCAGGAGAGAGAGAAATCAGGATTAAGGTTCGAATTTGGTAGTTGGTAATATGGAGACTAGAGATTAGAGCAGAGGGCTTCTTATTTAGCTGTGGGTTTTGTTTGAGATGAGAAATGGGTTTTGTTTGGTTTATTTAGCCGTGGCGGTAGAGGAGAATCCATACAAATAGCGGAAGTTGGAGCAGAGTTTTAAATGCAACGAGGTTCTTTTGGCGTGGTGAAGAAGGCATGTTGAAAGGAAAAGGCCGGGCGATGGCCTCTTAATTGATAGGTATTTGGCTCTGCGTGGAAATACAAGAAGAAAAAGACAAGGAGGAGGAATAAAAGATGGGATGGAGAGGATGGAGGCCGCACAGTTGGTCATTCTGTGCAGCGTGGGTGGGATGAAAACAACCGGCTATGAATCAGATAAAGCTGGGGCTATGTTGCTGAGGATATATACTGAATAAGGTACCCATTTTGCGCAGTTGATCTTTTTTTCTCCACCTTTGCTTACGGTATTGCAGGCCTTGATTGCTTAGGAGAATAAGTATATAGCATACGAGGATGAATAAATCTCTAGTATCTAATCATTTGTTTGCCTTTTGGGTTAGCTAGTGGAATTTTTCTAGGATATATCTATATGCCATGGTCCATGCTTGGACGAGAGAGAAGCGAGGGGCATCACTTCCCATGCCACTTAAATTCCATACAATTTAGGTATGTAAGCGTTGCGGGATAATGACATTTTTGTCTCTCTCTCACTCTCTCTCTCTCTGTGGTGGGGGTTGGGGGAATGGGCTTGGGGGGGTGGACAAGTGGATCACATCACATCTAAACTTTTGGGGAGGAGGGGTTGGGGGGGACCAATATCATGAACCAAATTGTGTTTGCTTAAAATCAACTGGCTCACTTGCTAAACAATAAATATGCAATAGCTAACTCCCTTTTCCCAGTTGGGCACCGGTTCTCACAAGGTGCATAGACTAGATAGCCTAATCCATGAGGAGAAGTTTAATAACATACCTTAAATTCTCTCCATTCAAATTCAATTTTTGAATTCAAACTATTATTGTAATCTTCTTATTATTTCTTTCATATTTTTTTCTCTATTCAAATTCAAATTTAAATTTTGAATTTGAATTGCTGCCGTATTTTTTTCCTAATTTTTCTCCTATAATCACTCTTGTATATCCTATATATATTCAATACAAATTCCAAAAAAAAAAAACCAACTAATCAAGTTGGATTTTAACCATCACATTCTGTTTCTTTTTTGGTATCAGAGCCCATCTTAGCATCACTGTTTTCCTCCTGCAAACCCAGAGCTTCTTCTCACATTAGAAATTTCCATCCCAACAATATCAACAACATCACATTCTTTACCTGAACTTGAATCCTCTCCATTTACATCTCTTGTAATCTCCAATATCTCAAATCTAGTCCCAATCAAGCTTAATGGCAGCAACTATCTCCTTTGGAAGTCTCTCTTTGAACCAATTTTATGGAGACACAAGCTTACGTCTTTCATTGACGGCTCATTTTCACCATCTTCTCCAAGGCATCCAACCTATGCTTCATGGTATGAATGTGATCAGCTTTCTTGGATCAATGCTACATTATCCAAATCAGCGCTTTCTTATATAATTGGCATCACCTCATCTAAGCAAGCTTGGAATGCTCTCTCTCATTGCTTTGCCTCCCTTGCTCATCCTCATATCATGACTATGAAATGATAACTTCATCATATTAAAAAGAGATCATCTTCTATGCAAGATTATCTTCAACAATTCAAAGTTCTTGCGGACAAACTAGTTGCATAAGGATCACAAGTAATGATGATGTGCTCATCTACATCCTAGATGGACTTCCTCCATCCCATCATTCATTCTCTTCTTTAATTTGAGTTCATGCTCGCACCTGTTCTCTTTCTCTTGAAGAACTCCATACCTTATTAATCTGTGAAAAAACTAGTAATGTTGAAGAGGCCTCCATGCATTCTACTACCGCATTTATTGCCTCAAGACCTACCAAAATATTCAAACCAGGTTGTGGTTCTACTCACCATGAGAATAATTAGCATCATAATAATGGCCCTGATGTCCTAATTATCCTTCAAGTGATGGTATCCTCTCCTCTCCTAACGAGCCTGCTCGTTTTTTTTCTTCACAGGATTGTTCTTCACAATATACTCACCCAACCTGTCAAATCTGCAATAAGATTGGACATATTGTCATCGATTGCTATCATCGTATGGGCTATGCATATCAAGGTCGCAATCCTTCAGAAAAACTTGTAGCTATGATGACCGTTCCCTCACTCACTGACGACAGTATTTGATATTTTGACACTGTTGCTATTTACTATATCACCGCCGACCTCAACAAGTATTTACCTTATAAAAATATGGCGGTTCTGATAGTGTCAAAGTTGGCCACGAACAAGATTTGTCTATCTCTTATATTGGTTTATCTTCTATAACTAGCCATAAAACTAAATTTCACTTGTCTAATGTTCTTCATTATCCTAAAGCCTCATCTCTTATTTGTAAACCGTTTCTATCATAAAAATAACTACTACTTGATTTATGAATCTGGCTTTGTTGTCGAGGACAAGAATATAGGAGCGACATTATTCCGCAAGATGATTGAGAATGGACTTTTACCCTTTTCATTTCTTAACAAAAGATGCACATGATCACTCACCAGCAGCCCATGTGAGCCATCACATCTCCACTGATCTTTGGCATCATCGTCTTGGCCATCCATCTCAAGATATCAAATCCTCTATTTTGTCATCTCTTTCAATTTCAAATAAACCAAGACAAACTCTATGTTTATCTTGCCAATTAGGAAAAAGCAAAAAATTGCTATTTTTATTATCTATTTTGGCTTCTTAGTGTCCTCTAGAAATAATATATTGTAATGTTTGAGAACCTTCCCCTACTTTCATGCTCAAACATTTCCTATTATGTGTTATTTGTTAATAATTTTTTATGTTATTCATGGTTGTTTTCCATGTGTTACAAATCTAATTTCTTTGATATTTTTGTCTCTTTTAAAGTAGAAGTTGAAAACTTGTTTAATACTAAAATTAAAATTTTTCATTCTGATAGGGGTGGTGAATTCAAAAGCAACACTCTTAAGTATTTTTTGTCTCTACATGGCATAATGCACCAATTTTTTTGCTCCCATATCCAAAACAAAATGGTGTTGTCGAAAGAAAACATCGTTACATTGTTAAAACTGGATTTACACTTCTTGCTCACGTATCTATTCCTCTACAATTTTGGTTAGAAGCATTTTGTACTGCAGTATATTTAATAAATCGAATACCTATTGTTTCTCATCAAAAAATTTTGCCATATGAGAAACTTTTTCAAAAATCTCTAGTCTATTTCCATTTACGAGCTTTTGGTTGTTTATGTTTTTCTTGGTTTCAACCATGCAAGTCTAATAAACTAGAATATGGATCCACTAAATATTTTTTCTTAGGATATAGCAATATTCATGAAGGGTATATATGCCTTGATTTAGTAAAACACACACACACACACATATAAATATATATATATCACGTCATGTCATCTTTGATGAACATGTGCTCCTTTTTTCCAACTATATCACCATCTCAATCAGCCTCTCACAATTCTACTTCTGCTTTTGACTCCCTTTCTATGTGGTTACCTCAACTCCTTACACCTACCGACACTATTGGGACTACTAATAACTATATATTCTCAGACCACTCTGTAGGTACAGTATATCAATATCAGGATTCTTGTATGGCAACAACATCCAATTCAACCACCACACTACATGACAACACTAGTATCCCAATTGAACCAATTCCACCACCTCAATATAAGATCGCCTCTCACCTTTCCTCCCTCGAATCTCCTCCTCCACCACTACCACTACTACTACCACCCCCTATCACCAAACTTTCCTCCCATACCAACTGACTAACCATCCAATCCACTACAACGCACCCATCCTATGACAACCTAATCTCAATCGGGTATATCCAAGCACAAAATACTATACCATACCCGCCACCATCTCCCAACCGCTCTTATTATGTCCTATCCTATTGATCCAACATGTTACACACAAGCCTCAAAATGTCTGGAGTGGAGACATGCTATGTATTTCGAATTTACATTGTTGGGTTCCCACGTATGCCGCAGAAAAATCAGAACGATTAGAACGCAGCGAAAGACGCATGTGCGAGATCACGTTCATCGCATGAACATATTTTAAAACCGATATTCATAGATAGATTAGGATTAAAAAAATTTTACATGACTAGAAAGATCAGATCTTCACCTTGTACGGGTAGATAATCACCGCAAATCTGATGATTGTGGATTTGTTGAAAGTTTGCTTGAAGCCGCACACGCATCCAGCCTCTACGGGTATCCACACGAGGCAGAGGACCGATCTAAGTCTTTGAATCTTTCCGGGGTGCTAGCTCCCTTGCAGAGATGGCTTTTGATGACTAAAATCCTCTCCTTTGAATCAACTCTTGATTGCCTTAAGAGGAGGAAGAAGAAGGATGGATCCAAGGAAGAAGAACAAAAGCCTTGCAGCCATTTTTTTCCCCTTTGTCTTGGAACCAAAAAGTGGAAGAAGGAAAGGATGCACGCTTCCCTATAACTTTTTTTTTTTTTTTGGTCTCACGGCTGAAACTTGATGGGAGAGGTGCTATTCATGGCTCTTAAGGAGAGGAGATGAATCCCACGTATTTCCAAGGAGGGACGTTCAAGGGGGCCCGCATACCCTCCTTTTGAATCATCTTAAACGTGAGCTCCTCATTTTTAAGAGCTCATGTTTATCTCCCTTTTTTTATGTTGGCAGCTGAAACCCAAGGAAAGGGAGAGAGGTTGCTGCCGTGATGCACTTGGGAGTCATCTGAAAGAGAGGGGGGGGGGGGGGGGGGGGGGGGGGGGGGCATAAGCCCTCCTTTAAATTAATCCCTAGACTTGAGCTCCTAAAATTTAGGAGCTCAAGTTTATTTCTTTGCTCGCGCAAAACCAAGCCCCTCCCTCTTATCCCCTCTAATCCCACACCCCACTTAATCAAATTAAGTGGGGGGGGGGGGGGGGGGTGGCCACATAGATGGGAGTCTGATCCTCTTCCAAGGAGGATTAGGTGAATCCAATCTTTCTTCTTTAAATCGTAATCCAATTAGGATTCAATTGAACCATGACTCAATTGAACTTTTCAATCCTAATCTAATTAGGAACCATCTTAATTTATTAGATTAAAATTAATTAGAACTTAAGAACTCCTAATCCAATTGGGACTTATTCAATTTTAGTCCTAATCCAATTAGAACTTTAGAAATCCTACTCCAAGTAGGACTCTATTTTAATTTGAAGTTCTAATCTAATTAGGACTCTAGAAATCCTACTCCAAGTAGGACTCTAGTCTAATATGATCAAGCCCAATTAATTAAATTCAATTGATTTAATTAAATTGCAATCCAATTGCAGTTATTCCTTCTTCTACTCACTAACTCTTAGTGGGTTACATCAATTATCAATCAAATTGATAATTATAAATTATTTGTGATTCCAAATCACAATTCAACCATCAGATCGGTCAATACCTATAATGTATGTGACCCTATAGGTTCTATTCTATCTGGTAGTGAGATATATTGCAATCTCTATCACAATATCATTGAAAACTCCTTTCAATGGGTTGGAACAATTTCAACTCAACTCACCAGGGATCATAGATTATCAAGATAGTCCCTGTGAGTCTCACCATCCACCAATGACACCTAGCAGCATGTAGTGGCTACCCAGCAGAATGGAATGATGAACCTCTAAGTATAGTTATCGTATGATACAGTTCTTCTATCGTGGATCCTTACAGGATGGAGGTCATGGATAACTCGCCAAACTCCATCGTCTGTCATATGTCAAGATTTATTCGACTTAAGTTCGAGAGTGGAAAACTTCTTTTCCACCGTACATACTATCCCGGTCGAGGATTTACGAACTCAGTCTCATAAATCACATAGGATCTCTCCTAATCTATCAAGATTAATAGATTCCATCTAGATGCACCCCTACTTCTACAATGAACCTACTGCAGCCAATCTGCACCACAAAAATCCAAATAGCTAGGGCCCATATTTATGTGTTCGTCAAACTACAGCAACCTCACCATGAATAGCTGAGGCATCGCAGGTCAAAGGACCAGTCATACAACTGCAACATCAAGTAAATCACTGACGAGTGAATAAATATCCAAATGACTACTTACTTTGGTCATGCTCAGTACCCTTATTCTCTAACAAGCACTTGGACAATTGCTCCAGTGTCTCCATACTGTGGACTCAAGACTCGTCCATCAAATAAAACAGTCTGTGCACTAATCTCGGTGGATCGATCACCGTCCTCGTGATGATCCATCGATCAGGAGCAATTCAAGAATTAATCACCAATGACACATGCCTCAAATTCTCAACTCTTGAGAATATGCGTCATCATCTTATTAATTTCTTGGACGATTCATGGACATATAAGAACATGAATGAAAAGAATGCCCAACTTAATAAATTCATAATTAGGTCATGTACAAATTTATGTCCCAGAATATAATAATACGTCAGCTAAATTGGCTTCTAGGGCATACTTCTAACATACATCTCTTCAGAATCAGCAAACTTAGACTCTTATTCCTTTTCAGTCTAACATGAACATTGTTAGTTGCAAGTGGGTGTTTCGAATTAAATGCAACCCAGATGGATCCATCAACAAATACAAAGCTCATTTGGTTTCCAAAGGCTTTCACCAACAACCTAGAGTTGATTTTATTAAGACATTCAGTCTCGTTGTTAAGCATACTGCAATCAGAATTGTTCTCACAATAGCTTGACTCATAATTGGCCACTCCATCAACTTGACGTAGAGTATGCCTTTTTATATAGTGACCTTCAATAAATCGTATTTATGTCTCAACCTCTTGGTTATATTGATCCATCAAAAACTACTCATATTTGTCATATGCATAAATCAATTTATAGACTCGGGTAAGCTCCTCATGCTTGGTATGCAAAGTTTGGCTCAAAACTTATGGAGATGGGATTCATTATTTCACAATTAGATCCTTCATTATTTATATATCACCATGGCAGCATCCTTTATATTGATGATATCATTCTCACCGACAATAATAGCATTGCTCTTCGTAAGCTCATTATTGAACTTGCTAATTCATTTAAGATTAAGGATATAGGCTCATTGTCATACTTTCTTAGCATTCAAGTGGATCGGTTGAGTGATGGAATTTTTCTACATCAATCCAAATACATCCTAGACTTGTTACAACACACCAACATGCTTGGATGCAAACCATGCTCAAGTCATTACTCTATTGAAAAGCTGAGCCACATGGATAGCCCTCCTCTTAATGATAGTATTGTTGGAGCCCTCCAATATTTAACCTTAACATGACTAGACATTACTATCTCAGTCAATCAGGTCTGTCAATTTTTACAATAACCAACAGAGGCTCATATGCTAGCAGTCAAATGCATCCTTCGATTTCTCAAAGGCACTATCACATTTGCGCTTCAACTACAACTAGGCCCATTAAATCTTGTTGCTTACTCGGATGCAAATTGGGCTGGTAGCCCTATTGATAGACGCTCTATAAGTGATTTTTATGTTTTTCTTGAACCTAACCCTATTTCTTAGTGTGCTAAAAAGCAAACAATAGTTGCTCGATCATCTACCAAAGCAGAGTATAGATGCCTTGCCCAAACTATTTCTGAACTACAATGGTTATGTTCTCTCATGTGTGAATTGCATATTGCTCTCCACTCTATTCCTTTAATATAGTGTGACAATATTTCTTCCATCTCTCTCACCTTCAATCCATTTTTTTATGCAAGAACTAAATATATCGAGATTGACTATCACTATGTTTGAGAATTGGTAGGTAAATTTGCAAACCAAATCGCTGACATCTTCACCAAAGGTCTTCACTCTAACCGTGTCCGGTTTTTACAGTCCAAGCTTCACATTCAACCGAATGCTCAGCTTGAGGAAGGATAATAATATACCCTAAATTCTTTCCATTCAAATTTAATTTTTGAATTCAAACTATTATTGTAATCTTCTTATTATTATTTCCTATTTTTCTCTATTAAAATTCAAATTCAAATTTTGAATTTGAATTGCTGTCATAATTTTCTCCTAATATTTCTCCTATAATCGCTCTTGTATACTATATATATTCAATACAAAGTCAAAAAAAACCAACTAATCAAGTTGGATTTTAGCCATCACATTATGTTTCTTTCTAAATTATCCTACTTTGCAAGATCTCTTCCTCTTTTGATGTGATGGTGGCTTCGAATCCCATGTTACATGGGTGGTGGCATCTTAGTTTTTCAAGAATTATGAATCTTGTGGTAGGGAAAGAAGGATTCACCTTCTTTGACGAGAATCCACTATTGGATCACCCACTGCATAGATCTCAAATCATTCCATTGTTCATCCTCTTGCTTGTATCTCAAAGCGACCGGTGGATGATCCATTTGTGGAATCACATGGAGAAAAGTGAATCCTTCTTGTGCGTGAAAGATACAACCCAGCCCAAGAAATCATACGAGAAAACAAAGGTTTCAAGGAAGAATCAGTCTTAGATTTTCCCCCTAAAGTAACATAAGTTTAGGGTTCAACTTTAGCGAACGTCAGATTTGTAGTAGCTAACTCTCCTTAGCTCAGGCCATCTTTTTCCAACAAGATACTGGTTTTCAGAAGGCACATATATAGACACCCTAATCCGCATGGGGAAGTTATCCTAATTTGTGAGATCTCTTCCTCTTTTGGTGTGGTGGTGGCTTCAAATCCTATGTCGCATGGGTGGTGATATCTTAATTCCAAGAATCATGAATTAGGGTGTTATCTTTCGCATAAAAGAAGGATTTGTTTTCCTTTGCAAGAATCATTGGTCACCCACTATACAGATCTCAAAGCACTCCGAACTCTGTTATTCATCCATCTGCATAAATCTGAAAGCGATTGGTGGATGATCCAATGATGGATTCGTACCAAAGAAGGTGAATTCTTCTTTCATGCGAAAGATACAAGTTCATCCCAAGAATCATGCAAGGAAACATAGGTTTTATGGAAGAACCTATGCAAGATTTTCGGCCTGAAATAAGTTTAGGGTCGAACTTTAGTAGAACAACATGGCCTCCTTTTCCAATCTTTAATACCAAATGCAAGCAGAGAAAGTTGTTGCCCACCTCACTTGGTGCGTTCAAGCACCTTGAAATGTTTGTTACCATGTGCACTCTTCCTTGTCTTAAAAGGGGAGTATGTCAAGATGCTGCCTTACGAGTAGGATTTCAATTCACATTATTGAAACTTGTATCAATTGGATTCCATATTTGATAGCTAAAATCCAACGCATAAAAGCCAAAAGAACCCTATACTTCCATTGTACTTTGGCAGTTAGGTTGGCTCCACAATATCTTATCCTTGGCCAAAGCTACGCGTATCATTTCTTCTAGCCATGGAGATCGAGCACCGCACCGTACGGCAACTCATATAGTATCATTAAAGTTGAAGCTTATAGTTAGACTTCCCCTGCCTTGGCGCCAGGCTGCGCGCAGCTCACATGGTGGTCTTATCTAGCTTGTCATATCCTTCTGCCGCCATAGGATGTGGATGGGGTGAATACAGGGGAACCTATCATGCCCAAAAATCTTAAAATCTTAGCAAAAAAAAATCTTAAAATCTTGGGCCTTCTACGAGCTTGTGAGTGGTGGATATCTATTAAATCAGTCATAATAAAAGGAAAGGGAAATGATTTCGGCTGCCCGATGTTAACCTTCTTAATTGACGGGAAGTGACAGTAGGTACTGATGGATTTGAAATCCAAGTTTGGGAAATGCTGAGCCAAGAGATCTAGATTTCTCTTGATGCCAAAGTAATACTTTGCAAGGTTTTGCAGACATAATTGAAATCTATGAAAAGAACAGAGATATATAGGCTAACTATAACTGACTTTGAGTACGACACAAATTTATTAATATTACACGCGTTAACTGTTCTAATATACCATAATGATATTTCAACTATATTCGCTTGATGAGATGTTGAAAATACTGTTATAGCCTCATTTGCTTTGAAATATGTGGCTGGTAATTATGACGATGCTTTTGTGGAAGGCCCTAGTTTGGTTTCGTCTGCTTCAAAACACAGGTTCAAAACATGGGATCAAGGTGGTCTATACGCTGTAATATAATAGTACAGAAATCACCGAGAGAATAGAAATACATAAATTTCAAAACTAAAAGTCGCATCTGCATCATCCATATCAAAAATAGACGGCTCGTGCTTTTGGATACTATAACCCTTGAGTTGTCAAATATATTAATAGTTACCAAATGTACCGAATAAAGAGATCGTGAGTAGGCCCCTATTTCGGAGCGAGATAGGCGATATGGTGGCAAAAGATGCACCGCGATCCTAAATAGTTCTTATCCCTCTTTCTCCTGATTACATCTTTGGGGTTCACATTGCCTTTGCCACCATCCTCTTCCCCATGACCCCTCTCCAATAATAATAGTGGCGATAGTTCTTGATGGCAATCTGATATTGTTGATTTGTGGAGCTAACACAGGCCTTTGTGGGTATGGTTGGTGAAATTTATTTTTTCAAAAATGCAAATATTTTTGTAAAAGAGTTAGTATGGAAATAATGAAATGATTTTTTGTAAAAGAATTAGTGTGGCAACGACAAAATTCAAATCGAACGAAAGTACTTCTTTGATGGGAAAATATTTAGTATCTCTTATCGAGCTGTTACCTTATTAGCAATCGATTTTTTTTCCTTTTAATTTATCATTTAGCTGATTCCTTACATTTAATTATTGGTTTCAATAATAATTTTTTATGAATGAGAGTAATGATTTTTCTATGTGGTAATATGAACCCCAAAGTAAGGTGTTTGGATGATTGTGAAAATTTGTAATTAAACCAAAGAGAAAAAAATAGTTTTAATGAACAACTAAACACATAAAGCTAAGTTTCTAACTCTAGGTGAGACTTCAGATAGGCGATAAATTATAATTCTGCATAGCATGCAATGTAGCAGCCCCTAGCTTACAATCTTTTGATTGCCCAAATCACCAGCTATGACATTTTTCTGATCACTAGGATAATGTTAGATATTTTCAAATTTTCCCATAAAGAATATGAGTTTATTAAATTTTGGATTGTGCACACACTCACTGATTTACACGAAATATTTATAGATTATGGATCAATACTTTTGTCATAAGCTAGTATTATTTTGCACTAATTACGGATACTTTCGCTTGCAGGAATAAACAATTTTGATATGGAAATACTTTACTTTAAATTTTATTTATTTGATCATTTGACTTCTTGCTTTCACTTTATATGGTTCTTTTATATTAGTGAGAGTAAATATTTCTCTAGGCGAACTGTTCCTAAAATTGTTATGAGCACATGTACCTGGGAGATGTAGGTGCTGGTAGTGTTTCAAATGGAATGAAGAATTTAAGCTCCTGGTGCAATTTATAAAATGGAATTTAAGCTCCTAATTGGGAGGGCCCAAAAGCTTAAGACTCTTTCTTGCATCTAAATTTTTCAGCAAATCAAATTGCTTCGTATTCCGATTTTGCTTTTGGCATTGTTATCATAGCTTCTTTTAAATGATAATTAGTTGGACTTGATCTGTTGGTGATGGAATTTAAGCAATGTTTCTTCCAAAATCAAGACGATCACTTCTTTTATATTTAACTTTCACCACGAGCACTGCTCAATGTCTCACAATTCCATCAACTCCTGAACGAGGATTCTAAGAACATATTTTGTTGTGTTAATCAACTTGATATGCTGTTTGAACTGCATTTGCTTTATACCAGTTTCTTGTCCTTAAGATATTTTTCTGTGACCGTCTAAAAGACTAGCTAATAATTTCAAAAAGAGAGGAATAACGGCTAGTTGAGGAGAGAGAGACTGTGGCGAAGCCGTGCTCCAACGGCTAGTTCTCGCCGGCGGGTGCCCGGCGTGTTTGTCGCCATCCATGGCGGAGGTCTCCAAGGGCTCTAACAGTGAGCTGAGGAGAGGAAGCTTGGTCCCCGGCAATTGCTCTGCGGGCTCGTCATCAGCCACGGCGGCGTCTCGCCGTGGTTGCAGAGTGGAAGCTCGGTGGTGGGTGCTCGGCGTGGTCGTCATCAGCCTCGGCAGCGGCTTCCGACAAGGCAAAGATCAGCCAGAGAGGGAAGCTTGGGCAAGGCCATTATCGTCTGGTTCTCGCCGGCGGGTGCTCGGCGTCTCCGTCGTCGGCCACTGCGGGGAGGACATCATTGCGGGGAGGACATCATTGCAGGGAGGAAGGCTGCGTGGGTGCCATGATGGTCTGAGGAGAAGGTGGCTGCGGCGGTGTCGCCTGTCACCACTGGGGTCGACCGCAGGGCCGCAATGGAAGGGGCACCGATTGGGGTAGGGGCTAACCCGCCTGATGGGTTAGTCGAGGCTCCTCCTCAATCGGGGGTGATGGTGGCGGCGGCCGGTACCACAGCCTCTGACGGCATGCTGACTGACCGCCGGCCACTCCCAAGGGGTGGCGGTGCCCCCTCCGTCCATGACGCAACAGTGCATAAAGCCATGGTCGCAATGATGGGGAGGGGTGTCGCCCACGAGCAGGGGAGGGGAGAGGTTGTTGGGCCGGCCCGGCAAGAAGGCCTGGGAGCTGAGTACACTTGGGCTGGCGATCGTGGGCCAGACACTTGGTATGATGCCGAGATGGGTGCGATGGGCGACTGCTCGAGACCTGCGGGCGGCACTGAGGCCCAGGGAGGGTTGACTGAGTCTGGGATGGAGCCTACTAGGGCCCAAGGAGAGAGGGTCCTTAGGTCCACATAGAAGTGCATTGATTTATGAAGATACTGGCTTGGAACTGCAGGGGGTGGCTAAGCCCTCCTTCAATTCATCATTTAGGCAACTGGTTTAGGTGCATGACCCAGATATTTGCTTTTTGTGTGAGACTAGGTTGTCTGGTCGTAGCTTTTGTCGAGTACAGAACCGCCTAGGGGCTGCTTGGGAGTCCTTTGCAGTAGACTTCCAGAGATTGTCCGGAGGCATTTTACTACTGTGGAAGCGGGGGACAGCGACTATGAATGTGTTCCGGAACTACCCCCAGCAGGTTGTTATGGTCATCTCAGAACCTAATGAAGCTCCCTGGATCTTGTGCGGAGTTTATGCCAACACAGAGTATAGGACAAGGAGAGTGTTGTGAGAGGAGATCTCTTGCCTGGTATCACAGGGTGTCCTCACCTTGGTGGCGGGGGACTTCAATTACATTCTAGGGCCATATGAGAAGCAAGGAGGTAGTGTGTATACCAACAAGGTAGAAAGGAGAAAGTTTTGTGGGTTCCTATCATGGAATGGGCTGGTGGACCTCGGCTTCTTCGAACCGCATTTCATCTGGTGTAATAACCGCAAAGGCCGAGCCAGGGTCTCAGAACGGATCGATAGGGCAGTTGCATCTTCGGGTTGGATACAACATTTTTCGGCTCACCAGATGCACCATCTGGCTTGGATTGCATCTGACCATTGCTCGTTACTGATCTTTACAGAAGACTAGGTATGCCATCACCCACCGTTTCACGTTGAGAAGGTATGGTTGGTGTATCCCCAGTCCTGGAATGTTGTCCGAGAGGCATGGACGATGCCGGTGTGGGGTGATGCCATGTAGAGGCTCTCGCACAAGCTAGAGTTTACCAAGCACAAACTCCACCGTTGGAACTGCGTGGTGGTCGGAGATATCTTTTGGAGACTAGAGGAGGTGGAGTCCACAACCGAGCTTCAGGGAAAGAAGGAGAGGTAGGGGGGCTATCGGAGGCCAACTTGGAATCTCTGAGATAGCATCTAGCTGCACACCATTCCCTTATGAGGCAGTAGGAGGTGTTTTGGAGATAAAAGTTCCGGATCTAGTGGATGAGGGAGGGCGACAGAAACACCAGCTTCTTCCATCGGTTGACCATCATCAGGAGGCAGAAGAGCATGATCCACTCCTTGAGGGATGGTATTGGACAACAGGTAGAGGAGGAGGGCGAGATCTACTGCGCACTGGTGAACTTCTTTAGTTCTAGTGGATGGAGGACAATGGAGTCTGGGGTGACTTTTAGCTCCCTCAGCCTGACTCCAGGGTTAGGGTAGCTGAGAATGATCTCTTGGTCAGAGCAGTCTCCGAGACTGAGATCAGAGGGCAATCTGGGCCTTAGGGGAGGACAAAGCCCCAGGACCTAATGGATTTCCTTCCTTCTTCTTTTGCAAATACTAGAGTATTGTCGGGAGAGCAGTGGTGGAGGCAGTTCAGCTGTTTTTCAGCACAACATCCATGGCGGACGAATGAAAGGCCACTCTAGTAACTTTGATCCTGAAGAGGCGTGATGCAGAGGAACCTTGCCACTATAGGCCTATCAGCCTATGCACAACCCTTTATAAGGTAGTTGCTAAAATTCTGGTAGGCAGGATGAAGCCCCTGTTACCTGGGTTCATTTGTCAAGAGTAGAGGGCTTTCATTGGAGGGAGAACATTACTGTTGGGGGAATACGGCTTTCTCCCCAGCAATATAGTAACCCCGCCTCCAAAAGGCCGTGTAGCCGCCGACCTTGGACGACTGAGGTCGGCGTCCGACCTCGGAACGACCGACCTCGAGACCTCCGACCCGGAGAATTTCCGACCCCAGAGATCTGTCCTTGTCGACCACCTACTGCGGCCGTACCCCTCCGAGGTCCGGCCGAGGGCCATATCCTGCCACTGCCCCAGCATTTTTTATTACGCGTGACCTCTGCAAACCCCTAGTTCAAACCTCTGCAAACCCCTGGTTCACTCAACAATTAATACGAATCTCCGATTTACTCAACAATTAATGCGAATCTCCAGCTTACTCAACAATTAATGCGCATGGCTCCTGTTATCTACGGACCTACGGCTCTCCACGGCAAACCAACTCAGCGGAGTCCAGTCAACAGTGATAAGTCTCTGATCTCAGCCTTACCTCCGACATCAACGCAATGATTCACCCGATCCTGCACCAGTCCAAGCAACATGCCGAGCCGTACGACGGTCTCGCCCCATCACATCACAGGTAAACCGACCCCCCTATAAAAGGGAACCCTTGCTTCTCAAAGGGGGGGAGGAGAAAAAAAAACTAAAAAGAGACTGTTCTTCTCTTTCTCCTTAAAACACAGATTGCCTCCCCTCTGACTTAAGCATCGGAGGGCCGGCGCCGGAAAACCCGGCCACCGGCTTTTCTGCAGGCACCCCGACGGAGGACGCCGCCCGCCGACGGACCGCCACTCCCCTGTGTCCACCTGCTGCTCCCCCTCCTCGACTGACGATCGCCCCCGAGTCCAATTTCCAGCAACAGTTGGCGCTAGAAGGAGGGGACCGAGTCGCGATCATGAAGCTGAGAAGTAAGGGAGCCTCCAATATCTCCCGGCGTCCCCCACAGAGTCCTGGACACTCCGTCCAGAATTCGCCTACTTCGGTTGACCCGGTTCCCCAGGTCCAGTCGGAGCAATTCAATGCTTTGGTGCAACAAGTTCAGGCCCTGGCCGCCGTCGTTCAAGGCCTGCGGCGCGAGGAGGCCTTACCAACGCTTCCCCCGCAGGCCCAGGTCTTGCCGGAGTTTCCTCCCAATGGCCCGATTCTCCCAGGCCAGAATCTTCATGGCTCCTCCAGGGCCAACAACGAAGGGCAGGCCTCCCCCCAGAGAGAGCTGCCGGGGGAAGGTCCCAACGGAAGACCCCAACCCTCTGAAGCCGAATCATCCCCAGGCCGCCGTGAGCCGGAGCAAACCACGGTGACGATTCCTCGGGTTGGGGAGCTCGACAGGAAAGTCGAGCACTTGGAGCGCCAGATCGAAGCGCTCCACAGCAAGAAGGCAAGACAAGAGGGGGATTTTGAATTCACCACCAAGTCCCCCTTCTCCCGCCAGATCGAAGATGAGCCGGTCCCCGCAAGGTTCAAGATGCCTCAGGTGGAGCCCTACAACGGAATCACAGATCCCCTCGACCACTTGGAGAGCTACCGAGCTCTCATGGCCCTACAAGGATCCTCGGAGGCCGTACATTGTAAGGCCTTCCCGGCAACCCTCCGAGGGACGGCTCGGCTTTGGTTTTCTGGGCTAAAACCAAGCACGGTATCTTCCTTCGAGCAACTCGGCAGGCAGTTTGCTACCAATTTTGCTGCCAGCCGACGCCAACGGCGGACGTCGGATTCCCTCCTAGATATCAAGCAGAAGGAGGGGGAGTCCCTCAAGGAGTATCTAGACCGTTTCACCGCCGCCATGTGGGAAGTTCGCGAGCTGGACTAGTCAATAGCCATGTCGGCTCTAAAGACTGGGGCTCGCTCTTATCGATTCCTCTTCTCTATCAAGAAGAGCTTTCCGACCGACTTCACCGAGATGCTAGCCCGAGCTCGGAAGTACGCAAAGACCGAAGAGGCAATCGCCTCCAGGCGGGGTGCGATTGAGCCCGCCTCAAGGAAGCAGAAGAAACGCCGCGAGGAGCGCGGCCGACAAAGAAGCCGATCCCCCCGTCGAGAGAAGAACCTCCCCCGACTGAGGAGCCCGCCTCGGCAGCGGGGGCAACTGAAAGTGAATCCTAGGTTCTTCGGTGTTAAGCATGCGGATTTTTTTTTTTTTTTAAAACCATGGCTGAACCTGATCGGGTTGCCTACATACCCCTTCATAAGGGGGATCAAGCCATACGTAGTTCTTTTTAAGTTTTAAAACGCAGCGGAAAAATCGAATCAAACAATTTAATTCATGCATGCTTACAAGATCAAATCTAGAAATCAGCACCTTAAGAACACATAGGATTATGCTGGAATCATTTAAACAATTATGCTAAAACTTTCATGCATGATTAACTATCAGATCTGAAACTTAAGAACTCTATTCCGATTAATCTCCGAATATCCATTGAATGGATTCTGGAGATATCTCCGTGAGGAGCCCCAAAAGAGGGTAAAACCTCGGGGAATCAGACCTAGATCTTGACACCATAATAAAAGATTAATGTAGGATTAATACCTTTTATGATGGATGAAACTTGTGGATCTGATCCTCGACTTCGCAGCCACGCACACGAATGGCCTCTACGAGAAGTCCACGCGAAGTTCCTGAAGAGATCCAATCCTGCGGAAGTGCTAGCTTGCGCAGAATTTCTTGAGGCTGAATTTGATCTTCCAAACACTATCAACTTTTGATCCGCCTTCTTGGAAGAACTTGGAGGAAAGGTTTAAAGGGATTGAAGAGGACTTAGATCTGATCTAAAGACTCTTATCAGGGACCCCTAACACTAATGGCGCGATGGACTTAGAGGAGGAAGAAGTCAGCTAGATTGAATGCAGAATTTTTCCATGCATGAACTAAGGTTCCTCTCTTTTCTTTTCCCTTTTTTCTTCTTCTTTTTCTCTTTTTTTTCCTTGAATTCGACCACCAGATGATGGAGGTCCTTTTAATGTTGCTCTCCTACCTAACTTCATGCCAACCATCCCATATTTGTGGAGGATTTTGTGGAGTTTTGAATTTTGAATTCAAAATTCAAGTTCATGTGCCATTACACGATGAAGCTTGATCTAATCTAAACCATTCATCATGTTGCCACTTCCCTCTTTCAATTTCGAAATTCCCATGCCCCTAATCAGATTAGAGGGTCACGTGGTGATTTTGTGGTGATTAAATTCGAAATTCAACCTTAATTAGAAGTGAGATAAAGATAAGGATGGCATATGTCATGAAGAGAGAGAATTTGATCTTATCCAATTCTTTTCATGAATTTATCTCTCCATTTCGACCCATCTAATGATGAAAGAGGTCCCTGATGTTGCCAAGTGTCCCATGGCACCATTAAATAAATTAAATTAATTTTTAATCATATTAAAAATCAATTTATGGCGCCATGCATGGATATGTGACAAGTGGATTTCAAGATCCGAATAGTTTCAGATCAAACCCATTTAATTTAATTAAATCCTAATAATTAGAATGATTCAATTACCATGGGTTGAACCTAATCCAATTAGGTCAATCTCTAATTAAGCACAAATTTAATCTAATTTAATTTGGTCAACCTAAGTCCTCTTGATTCAGACCTAATCTAATCAGGTCAAAAACCCTGATTGAGCCCAGAATTGAATCTAATTCAATTTGGCTCATCCTTAGTCTAATTACTCAATCCAATTGAGTTCATTAGCAATCTAATTACTAATTAATCCTCCGATAATTACTTTAATTATTTTATTAGATAATTTGCCAATCGAATTGGCCAAATTACCCCTGAATGATTCTTAATCATTCATCAGCCTTCTTGATCAATCAGGAATCTTCTATGCGTGTGACCTCATAGGTTCGAACCTAAGCCGGTAGTATAGGAACGACTTCCTACACTAATCGATGTGACCATCTAGCAATGGTACCCGACGTCCGAATAGGCCGAATATATGCGAAGCAAATATTCTGGAACCCTGAACTATGGTTACTGTATAATTCAATCCCTTTGACTCTTAATGCCAGGATGACTTAGAGCTCACTGTCAACCCTATAATTAGTACATCCATTATGTGATTAACTTTAGATATCCCGTGACTCCTCACTGAGATTACCCTGGCCAAGGTTTTGCTAAATTAGTCACAAGACATTATCTCCTGTTTGCAGGAGGGGTCAATTCCATCTTGACTCACAACTGACTACGCAAGTACTTGACTGCACCCAGTGACCTTCCGTCACTGAATTAGAAATTCAGGTAGTCCGGTACCAAAGTACAGTGAGTTGCTTGCTAGTCACAGGTTGCGGTCTCAGGTCAGAGGGCCAAACTTATACCCATATCCACTCGGAACATCTCTCGACAGTAGAGCGTTCCGGAATTGGTCACGTTCAGTGAAATGTACGCCTACACTTCACCTGTATGGCATTCCAGTGTCTCCACACTCCTTGGTTAAGAGGACAACCAACGTATATGTCACACAATGACCTAATCTCGATAATGTTGTCGTCCTAGTAACAACATATCATTTGGTCGCGAACAAGTTTAAGGACTCAAAGATAAATCCTCCTTTATCATAACATAAGTCCTAAGGACTTCATCATATAAGAGTTCATTTGAAGATGAAATGATGAATAATGCCAAATAATACTTTATTAATTTGTCAATTTATTTACAATATTCAATCATCAATATGCTGACGATTGACATTTAGGATACAATTCCCAACAACTCCCACTTAGCCTAAAGCCAATCGGCACAGTATCTAATACCCATCTTCGACTTGTGTTCGTTGAACTCTTTGATGCCGAGGACTTTGGTAAATGGGTCAGCCAGATTTTCTTTTGTGTCAATCTTCTGAAGATCAATATCATCTCGTTCTATAATCTCTCGAACCAGGTGATAACGTCGCAGAATATGCTTGGTCCGCTGATGTGCTTTAGGTTCCTTTGCCTGAGCTATGGCTCCAGTGTTATCACAAAATATAGGAACTGGACCATCAATGGAAGGTGCCACTCCCAGCTCGGTGATGAACTTGCGCAACCATACGGCTTCCTTGGCTGCATCAGATGCTGCAATGTATTCTGCTTCACATGTAGAATCTGCCACTGTATGCTGCTTGGAACTCTTCCAGCAGATGGCCCCACCCTTAAGAGTGAAGATATATCCCGACACGCTCTTGCTATCATCTTGATCTGACTGAAAACTTGAATCGGTATATCCCTCAAGTTTTAAGTCAGAATCACCGTAGACAAGCCACTGATCTTTAGTATTTCTCAAATACTTAAGGATGGTTTTGACAACCTTCCAGTGGTTGCTACCTGGATCAGACTGGTATCTACTCACTACTCCTAGTGAGTATGCCACGTCTGGTCTAGTACATGTCATGGCATACATTATAGATCCCACTGCCGAAGCATATGGAATTCTATCCATAGTCTCTCTTTCTTGAGAGGTTGTCGGACAATCCCTTTTAGAGAGGTTAATTCCATGGCCCATTGGAAGATAGCCTTTCTTGGAATTAATCATACTGAACCTTTTCAGTATAGTATCAATGTATGTGGATTGGGATAATCCAAGCAATCTTCTAGATCTATCTCTATAGATCTTCATCCCTAGGATGTAAGATGCTTCTCCCAAATCCTTCATGGCAAATTGAGATGATAGCCAAACCTTTATTCCTTGTAATGCAGGAATGTCATTCCCGATTAAAAGAATGTCATCCACATACAAAACAAGAAATATAATAACTGAACCATTTGCCCATTTATAAATGCAAGGTTCCTCTTCATTCTTAATGAAGCCATATGATTTGATCACCTTATCAAATCGTATGTTCCAACTCCGTGAAGCTTGCTTTAATCCATAAATGGATTTTTGAAGCTTGCACACCTTAGACTCATTTGCAGATATAAAACCTTCAGGTTGCATCATATACACCTCTTCTTCTAAATCTCCATTTAGAAAAGCGGTTTTAACATCCATCTGCCAGATTTCATAATCTAAGTGTGCTGCTATCGCAAGCATAATCCGAATGGATTTGAGCATTGCCACAGGAGAAAACGTCTCGTCATAGTCAATACCATAACGTTGACGATATCCCTTGGCAACCAGACGGGCTTTATAGGTCTCTACTTTTCCGTCTGCGCCCCGTTTTCTTTTGAAAATCCACTTACACCCTATGGGTTTAATCCCTTCGGGTGGGTCAACTAATGTCCATACATCATTGACCTTCATGGATTCCATTTCGGATTGCATGGCTCCAAGCCATGCATCAGAGTCATGCCTCTGCATAGCATCCATATAGGTGATCGGATCCTCATTGTTTTCATCAAGTTCGACAGGATCCCCGTCCTGGACCAAGAAACCGTAGTATCTGTCCGGCTGACGTGGTACTCTACCTGATCGCTTTAATGGTGCATCTAAGATGGGTTCTGGATCTGATCTAATCAAATCTGACTCAACTAGTTCAGTAGATGGTGTCGGATCTTCTACATGTTGAACTTCCCTAAGCTCAACATTAGAGCTTTTAGTTCCTTCACTAAGGAATTCTTTCTCTAAAAAAACAGCTCTATTGCTTACGAATAACTTTTGTTCTTCAGCAAAGTAGAAGTAATATCCTTTAGTTTCTTTAGGATAACCAACAAAGAAACATTTGTCAGACTTGGGTTCAAGTTTGTCTGTCTTCAAACGTTTGACATATGCTGGACACCCCCAAACCCTAAGGTGAGACACCATTGGCTTACGTCCAGTCCACATCTCATGTGGTGTTTTATTTACAGACTTACTTGGAACCTTATTTAGAATGTAGCAGGCTGACTCAAGTGCATATCCCCAAAAGGATATGGGCAGACTTGCAAACCCCATCATGGATCGAACCATGTCTAACAGAGTTCGATTTCTTCTTTCTGATACACCGTTATACTGTGGTGTACCAGGAGGAGTCCATTGGGAGAGAATCCCATTCTCTCCTAAATATGTCAAAAACTCATTGGAAAGGTATTCGCCTCCTCGATCTGATCGAAGAGTTTTAATACTCTTTCCAGTTTGTTTTTCTACTTCATTACGATACAATTTGAACATTTCAAATGCTTCAGATTTATGTCTCATTAAATAGACATAACCATACCTAGAAAGGTCGTCTGTAAACGTAATGAAATATGAATACCCACCTCTAGCATCTGTGCTTATTGGCCCACATACATCAGAATGTACAAAGGTCAATAAATCACTGGCTCGTTCACCTTTTTCGATAAAAGGTGATTTGGTCATCTTACCAAGAAGACATGACTCACAGGTTGTCAATGATTCACAATCATTAACATTGAGGATTCCCTCTTTACTTAACCTGTTCATCCTGTTCTTGTTAATATGACCTAGCCTATGATGCCAAAGGTAGACATCCGTGACATTATCTATTCTAGGACGCTTACTTGACGTGTATATTACATTAACAGGTTGTGATAACAAGTAGATGCCATTGCTCAATTGTCCATTCATTACAGTAACACCATTCATAATGATATCACAAGAATATTTCTTTATTGAAATTTCATAACCGTTCATGGCCAAAAGGCCTACGGAAATTACATTCAATAAGAATGCAGGACAATAGTGACAATCACTCAAGACAACTACATGAGAATTGAAAACAAGTTTGAGATTTCCTAAAGCTAGAACTGGAACAGATCTTCCATCTCCAACATTCAGGAATCTCTCGCTGTTTTCAAATCTCTCATTGACCTGAAGTCCTTGCAATGAATTGCATATATTAAACGGACTTCCAGTATCTAATACCCAGGTTGAATTATCACATATAGAGAAATTACAAGGTGTTATCATATAAATACCTTGATCAGCAACTGATTGCCCTTTTCTCTTGCTTAGCCTGTTCGGGTCAAGTGAGGTAAGGTACTGAGGACAATTCCTCTTCCAATGCCCCTGCTTCTTACAATAGAAGCATTCTGCCTGACTTTGGTCATCCTTAATCCTTTTGGTCTGACTATGCTGAGTTTTCAGCTTTCTATACCAATTATTGAAGTTGGGACTAGTCAACTTGTCATTATCCAATAATGAGCGAAGTGACAAACTTGTGGCCATTTCTACATAAAAGAAAATTTGGCTATTAGTATATGAATTGACTAAACACAGTAGACTTGGACTTTAGTCTAAAGATACTCCCACTATTTTATACAAATTGGTAGCCTCTACCTCCAATTCAAAAAATTACTCCTAATTCTTTAGTGGGCACTAGAACCCAATAGATCGCATATAGGCCCGAGTGTGGCTCGGCTAACCCATATGCACTTATTGGTAGGTTCTAAATCAGTTGCTTCACCAAGCAACTTCTAGTGATAATTTTGCCCTAGGTTCTTCGGCAGGCGTGTGGCGCCTCCACCGAATACCCTAGTCAGGTCCAACCATTAAATGATAGGGTTAAGTCTAATCAACTAATAGACGACCAAGCCCGAGTGTGGCTCGGCTCACCTGACCGCCTATTGAAGGTACACTTAACTCATCATATATTGAATGACAATTCCAATGCTTGATAAGTACCAGGCGTGTCGCGCCTCCAATAATTATCAAAACATTGGACCCATTATCACCCAACTTAATGGGAGGCTATGACCTAGTTATCCCCATAACCATTTCATTTTAAGGACCTAATAATTTTAGAGGATTTCATAATTAGGATAGATGAGAATATCCGGTTAGTCTAATTTCTCCCACTGACTTCACCAAATCAGATTAGACTCAAACCGGTTAAGGAGACACCTAAATCAGTCAAACTGATTTTTCTTATAGGCACGGGCTAACTCGAATCATTAAGTGATCCAATCAAAATGTGATTGACCATGTCGGCCAGGTAAGTGAGATCGGTGGAAGGGATATGCCATTAACTCGGCAAAGATGAATCAGTGCGAGTAGCTCCCAATTAAAAACCACCGGTCAAAACTGCCAAACTTACCTTAGACACCGACTGGTTAATCAATTTCAATTTGATTACTCAAATGACTCGGGCTACACCTCTGAGCCTAAATCAAGTTCCATCTTGGTCTAATCAAAGACACGGACTTGATCCATCTACAACTATTGTAAATTGATCTAGAATTTTCTTGACCTAATCTAGTTACTACTTAATTAGATTTGATCAATTAATTCTATTTGTCCATGTATGATTCTAACCTTAGGTCTAACCCAATCCTAGGAACTTGATTCAAGCTAACCCATATGCCCAAAGAATTATGCAATGTCAATTAATTGAGTTACAATTCTATTTCATAACACTTAATTCTCAATTAAGTTTAGACTTATGAAAGTTTTGATCATTGCATATTTCTTTTTAATTACATATTAATTACAATCTTTCAGTTCTTAAAACATATTTTCAGATCTGAGTTTTTGTAATTAATCACATGTAATCAGATTAAATTCATGTTTAAGTCATTATATTTAATGTTCATGCATCACATATACATAACAACATGAATTAATACAAACAACATACATCTTATGTATTTGTTTTTTCACTTTTATTTTCAGATCTGATTTGTTCATTAAAATCAGAGATCATATGAATCATAAATTTTATTTAGATCTAATCTAAACAATATTATGATTTCAGATTTATTTATGTTACAAATCTTAACACAAACATGCATCATATGCATTCAAAATTTCAGATCTAGTTAATCATGCATAATCAGCAATTAAATCAATCATAAAAAATACTTTAGATCTAATCTAAGCATGCTCATGATTTCAGATTTAATTACAAGAATTAAAACATAAAAGTTTAAACATGAACCTGGCTCTGATACCACTGAAAGTGAATCCTAGGTTCTTCGGTGTTAAGCATGCGGATTTTTTTTTTTTTTAAAACCATGGCTGAACCTGATCGGGTTGCCTACGTACCCCTTCATAAGGGGGATCAAGTCATACGTAGTTCTTTTTAAGTTTTAAAACGCAGCGGAAAAATCGAATCAAACAATTTAATTCATGCATGCTTACAAGATCAAATCTAGAAATCAGCACCTTAAGAACACATAGGATTATGCCGGAATCATTTAAACAATTATGCTAAAACTTTCATGCATGATTAACTATCAGATCTGAAACTTAAGAACTCTATTCCGATTAATCTCCGAATATCCATTGAATGGATTCTGGAGATATCTCCGTGAGGAGCCCCAAAAGAGGGTAAAACCTCGGGGAATCAGACCTAGATCTTGACACCATAATAAAAGATTAATGTAGGATTAATACCTTTTATGATGGATGAAACTTGTGGATCTGATCCTCGACTTCGCAGCCACGCACACGAATGGCCTCTACGAGAAGTCCACGCGAAGTTCCTGAAGAGATCCAATCCTGCGGAAGTGCTAGCTTGCGCAGAATTTCTTGAGGCTGAATTTGATCTTCCAAACACTATCAACTTTTGATCCGCCTTCTTGGAAGAACTTGGAGGAAAGGTTTAAAGGGATTGAAGAGGACTTAGATCTGATCTAAAGACTCTTATCAGGGACCCCTAACACTAATGGCGCGATGGACTTAGAGGAGGAAGAAGTCAGCTAGATTGAATACAGAATTTTTCCATGCATGAACTAGGGTTTCTCTCTTTTCTTTTCCCTTTTTTCTTCTTCTTTTTCTCTCTTTTTTCCTTGAATTCGACCACCAGATGATGGAGGTCCTTTTAATGTTGCTCTCCTACCTAACTTCATGCCAACCATCCCATATTTGTGGAGGATTTTGTGGGGTTTTGAATTTTGAATTCAAAATTCAAGTTCATGTGCCATTACACGATGAAGCTTGATCTAATCTAAACCATTCATCATGTTGCCACTTCCCTCTTTCAATTTCGAAATTCTCATGCCCCTAATCAGATTAGAGGGTCACGTGGTGATTTTGTGGTGATTAAATTCGAAATTCAACCTTAATTAGAAGTGAGATAAAGATAAGGATGGCATATGTCATGAAGAGAGAGAATTTGATCTTATTCAATTCTTTTCATGAATTTATCTCTACATTTCGACCCATCTAATGATGAAAGAGGTCCCTGATGTTGCCAAGTGTCCCATGGCACCATTAAATAAATTAAATTAATTTTTAATCATATTAAAAATCAATTTATGGCGCCATGCATGGATATGTGACAAGTGGATTTCAAGATCCGAATAGTTTCAGATCAAACCCATTTAATTTAATTAAATCCTAACAATTAGAATGATTCAACTACCATGGGTTGAACCTAATCCAATTAGGTCAATCCCTAATTAAGCACAAATTTAATCTAATTTAATTTGGTCAACCTAAGTCCTCTTGATTCAGACCTAATCCAATCAGGTCAAAAACCCTGATTGAGCCCAGAATTGAATCTAATTCAATTTGGCTCATCCTTAGTCTAATTACTCAATCCAGTTGAGTTCATTAGCAATCTAATTACTAATTAATCCTTCGATAATTACTTTAATTATTTTATAAGATAATTTGCCAATCGAATTGACCAAATTATCCCTGAATGATTCTTAATCATTCATCAGCCTTCTTGATCAATCAGGAATCTTCTATGCGTGTGACCTCATAGGTTCGAACCTAAGCCGGTAGTATAGGAACGACTTCCTACACTAATCGATGTGACCATCTAGCAATGGTACCCGACGTCCGAATAGGCCGAATATATGCGAAGCAAATATTCTGGAACCCTGAACTATAGTTACTGTATAATTCAATCCCTTTGACTCTTAATGCCAGGATGACTTAGAACTCACTGTCAACCCTATAATTAGTACATCCATTATGTGATTAACTTTAGATATCCCGTGACTCCTCACTGAGATTACCCTGGCCAAGGTTTTGCTAAATTAGTCACAAGACATTATCTCCTGTTTGCAGGAGGGGTCAATTCCATCTTGACTCACAACTGACTACGCAAGTACTTGACTGCACCCAGTGACCTTCCGTCACTGAATTAGAAATTCAGGTAGTCCGGTACCAAAGTACAGTGAGTTGCTTGCTAGTCGCAGGTTGCGGTCTCAGGTCAGAGGGCCAAACTTATACCCATATCCACTCGGAACATCTCTCGACAGTAGAGCGTTCCGGAATTGGTCACGTTCAGTGAAATGTACGCCTACACTTCACCTGTATGGCATACCAGTGTCTCCACACTCCTTGGTTAAGAGGACAACCAACGTATATGTCACACAACGACCTAATCTCGATAATGTTGTCGTCCTAGTAACAACATATCATTTGGTCGCGAACAAGTTTAAGGACTCAAAGATAAATCCTCCTTTATCATAACATAAGTCCTAAGGACTTCATCATATAAGAGTTCATTTGAAGATGAAATGATGAATAATGCCAAATAATACTTTATTAATTTGTCAATTTATTTACAATATTCAATCATCAATATGCTGACGATTGACATTTAGGATACAATTTCCAACAGCAACCACAACGGAGGACCCCACCTCGACCAAGGTCCCCACCACGGCCTCGGGCGTACCCAGGGAGGTACGAGAATTACACACCCATCAATGCACCCCGGGCCGAGATTTTGATGGAGATTGAAGGCCGGGACTTTTTCCGACCTCCACCTCCCATGCGGGATACGGGATTCCCGCGCAATCCTAGGAAGTACTGCCGCTTCCATCGAGACCATGGGCACGACACGGAGGACTGTATTCAGCTCCGAGACGAGATCGAGGCGCTTATTCGCCGCGGGGTGCTCAATCGGTTCATACGGAACCGACGTGAAGAGAGGAGGCCAGCAGAAAACACCGTGCCCCTTGAGAATCCAAATGACAACAGACCCATCCCCGGCACCATCAATGTCATTAGGGGAGGGACTTCCGCCGGAGAGCCAGCCCAGAAAGTTCCCCCAAAGCGCCCGCACATTTCTGAAGCCATCTCGTTCTCGGACGAGGATTTGGAAGGAGTTGAGACCCCTCATGATGATGCTGTGGTCATCTCCATGATTGTAAATAAGTTTGATGTAAAGCGTGTCTTAGTTGATAATGGAAGCTCGGCCAATGTTCTGTACTACCAGGCCTATCAAAAAATAGGGTCGGCAGGAAGCCGGCTTCGAAGAATGAATGCTCCACTGGTCGGATTCACCGGAGACTCGGTCCCGGTAGAAGGCGAGATCGATTTTCTTGTCACCGTCGGCCTCGCCCCCCGAGAAAGTACCGTGAGGACAGATTTTCTCGTGGTCCGCTTGCCTTCGGCCTACAATGCCATCCTCGGACGACCAGAATTTAATGCTCTCCGAGCCGCGGTCTCCACCTACCATCTGCTCTATGATTTCCCACCGATCAAGGAGTAGGTGAGGTCCGCGGAAACCAGCTGATAGCCAAGCGGTGCTATTTGGTGACCTGCAAGGCAAAGCAACCAATTGAAGCGTTGAGTCGGCAAGAGCCATCAGCCGAGGCGCCAACTCAGGCAACAGGCCCCTCGCTACCCATAGAAACCCTGGACGCAAGGGACAACCTCTGGAGGAAGCAAGTAGAGCCCGATGAGCTTCTTGTTCAAGTTCCTCTACGAGAAAGTTTTTCCGAGCTAACTGTGCAGGTCGGCTCCGACCTTGGCATCCGCGAGAGGGATCACCTCATCAGCTTTCTGCGAGACAATGCTGATGTCTTCGCCTAGTCGCCCGCCAACGTACCAGGAATTGACCCTGAGGTCATGATCCATCGACTCCAGGTGAAGCCGACCAGTAGACCTGTGAAGCAGAAAAAGAGGGGCTCCACCCCAGAACGACAACGAGCTGCAGCCGAGGAAGTGGACAAACTCCTCGAAGCTGGCTTCATCCGGGAGGTCTCCTACCCAGACTGGCTCGCCAACGTAGTCCTCGTGAAGAAGGCCAATGGAAAATGGCGCATGTGCGTGGACTATACCGACCTGAATAGGGCTTGCCCAAAGGATAGCTTTCCACTCCCCAGCATTGATCAGCTCGTGAACTCCACCTCGGGGCACGAACTGTTGACATTATGGACGCCTTCTCCGGATACAATCAGATCCGGATGGCGCCGGAAGACGAAGAGAAGACAGCCTTCATCACCGACAAGGGCACCTATTGCTACAAGGTGATGCCTTTCGGTCTAAAGAACGCTGGAGCCACGTATCAGAGGCTGGTCAGCTAAATTTTTGAGGACCAGATCGGCCGAAATATGAAAGTTTACGTGGATAACATGTTGGTGAAGAGCCGAGCGGCGGAGCACCATGTAGCTGACCTCAACGAAATATTCTCCAAGCTCAGGAGGTACCGGATGAAGCTCAACCCAGCAAAGTGCGCGTTCGGAGTTACCTCGGGCAAATTCCTGGGTTTCATAGTGACCCAGCGCGGAATTGAAGCCAACCCCGAGAAAATCCGAGTGCTGCAAGAGATGGCGCCTCCAAAGACAGTCAAAGAAATGCAGCGGCTTACCGGACGGGTTACCGCCTTGGGGAGATTTGTCTTCCGATCGGCTGAGCGCTGTCTTCCCTTCTTCAAGATCCTTAAGCGGCCAAAGGACTTCCTGTGTCCGAAGAATGCCAGCAGGCCTTTGAAGAGCTCAGGCGCCTTCTGGCCTCTCCTCCGCTACTCACCAAGCCTCAGCAGGGCGAAGTTCTTTATTTATACCTGGCCGTCTCCCCGGTCGCAGTAAGCTCAGTCCTAGTCCGGGAAGAGGATAAGCTCCAAAAGCCGGTCTATTACATCAACCGGGTCCTCAGGGATGCCGAGACCCGATACTCTAAACTGGAGAAGACAATTTTTGCCCTTGTCATCTCGGCTCGGAGACTCCGGCCTTATTTTCAAGCACATACAATAGTCATACTGACCGACCAGCCTATGAAGCAAATATTGCAGAGGTCAGATCATGCGGGAAGGATCGCCAAGTGGGCGGTCGAGCTCGGAGAGTTCGACCTCGAATATCGGCCCAGGCCGGCCATTAAAGCTCAAATACTCGCCGACTTTCTCGTGGAGTGCACCTTGCCGGACGACCCCGAGCTACCGTCTGCACCTATGGAGGCAGCCCCGAGGCTACCATGGGTCCTATATTCGGACGGGTCTTCAACTTCGGGGGGTAGCGGAGCCGGACTCATCCTCACCAGTCCGGATGGAGTGGTAGCTGAGCAAGCCTTACGTCTCGAGTTTTCGGCCTCAAACAACGAGGCAGAATACGAGGCGCTTATCGCTGGGCTCAAATTGGCAAAAGAACTGAAAGTAGAAGACCTGAAGGCCTTCAGCGATTCCCAGCTAATAGTGAGCCAGATCCAGGAAAACTTTGAAGCGAAGGAGCCATCAATGCAAAAATATCTCCAAAAAGTGCGGAAACTCATGTCTGCCTTGGGCTCTTTTAGCATCCAGCATATTTCCAGAGCGGAGAATCTCAGGGCAGACCAGTTGTCCAAACTGGCGACCTCCTGTATGAGCGAGCTTTCCAAGGAGACAATGCTCGAGTATCTTCAGACACCCAGCACGGAGGAACCCGAACCCACCATGTGCATCGACTTCGAGCCGAGCTGGATCGACGGGTTCGTCCGCTATCTCCAGGACGGAACCCTCCCTCATGATGAGACAGAGGCTCGCCGGATCAAACGTCAAGCTTCTCGGTATGTCCTATATGAAAACAAACTCTATCGTCGATCATTCACTTTCCCTCTTCTCAGATGTCTCCGCCCCTCTGAGGCGGACTATGCCCTTCGAGAAGTCCATGAAGAAATTTGTGGAAATCACCTGGGAGGTCGGGCGTTAGCCTATAAGATCCTACGGCAAGGATATTACTGGCCCACGCTCCAGAAGGATGCGACGGACTTCGTTCGGAAGTGCGACCGGTGCCAACGAAACGCCAACATCCAACGCCGACCTTCGGCCCTGCTAACTTCAATCATCGCCCCCTGGCCGTTTGCCCAGTGGGGGATCGACATTCTGGGGCCCTTTTCTCTGGCCACCGGACAAAGAAAATTTCTGGTCGTCTCCATCGACTATTTCACTAAATGGGTTGAAGCTGAACCTGTAGCCCGGATCACCGAGCAAAAGATGCGGGACTTCGTGTGGAAGTCCATAATCTATAGATTCGGACTCCCCCGAATCCTTATATCTGACAATGGTCGGCAGTTCGACAACGTCCACTTCAAAGAATTTTGCTCCGAGCTCGGCATCGACCACCGCTTCACCTCGGTCGCCCATCCCCAGACAAACGGAGAAACTAGGTAACTAATCGTACCATTTTGCAGGGACTTAAGGCCAGGCTTGATCGATCCAAAGGACAGTGGGTCGAGAACTTGTACAACGTCCTCTGGGCATATCAGACCACGTTCCAATTGCCCACAGGAGAGACCCCCTTCAACCTGGCGTATGGCACAGAGGCTGTCATCCCGCTGGAAATTGGCCTCCCTTCTTCAAGGGTGGAGCACTACGACCCCGACTCCAACCCTTCTCGACTCAGGAGTAATCTGGATCTCGTTGAAGAGACACGAGAGGTCGTCCGGGTCCGTATGGCAAGATACCAGCAGAAAACGGCCCAATACTACAACTCCAGAGCCAAGCCCAAGCTCTTCAAAGTAGGGGACCTCGTCCTCAGGAGAGTCGAGGCTTCTCAGCCAACTGAGCAGGGAAAGCTCGCCCCAAATTGGGAAGGGCCATATCAAATCGCCCGAGTACGACGGCCCGGGGCATACAAGTTGAAATCTCTCGAAGGGACTCCAATTCCGCGAAGTTGGAACTCCGAGAATCTACGAATCTACTACCAATGAAACCCCTAGGGGTTCTAGGCAATCAGGAACACGGACTTGGTCCCCTTTTTTATAATGATTCGTCCATATTCAATGATTATGATTATCTTTTCTAATGTCGGGTCGTTTGTGATCCTCAGATTCCTCGACTAAGGTCGGGATGCCCCGAGGTTCGACCGTAGAGTCTCAAACTCCCTCGACCTCGGGATGTATCGCAGGTCGATAGAGCGTTCCCATACCCATCGACCTAACGCAAGATTCCTCGACCAAGGTCGGGATGCCCCGAGGTTCGACCGTAGAGTCCCAAACTCCCTCGACCTCGAAAAGCGTCGCAGGTCGATAGAGCGTTCCCAGATCCATCGACGTGACGTACGATTCCTCGACCAAGGTCGGGATGCCCCGAGATTCGACCGTAGAGTTCCAAACTCCCTCGACCTCGGGAAGCGTCGCAGGTCGATAGAGCGTTTCCAGACCCATCGACCTGACGTACGATTCCTCGACCAAGGTCGGGATGCTCCGAGGTTCGACCGTAGAGTCCCAAACTCCCTCGACCTCGGAAAGCGTCGTAGGTCGATAGAGCGTTCCCAGACCCATCGACCTGACGTATGATTCCTCGACCAAGGTCGGGATGCCCCGAGGTTTGACCGTAGAGTCCCAAACTCCCTCGACCTCGGGAAGCGTCGCAGGTCGATAGAGCGTTTCTAGACCCATCGACCTGACGTACGATTCCTCGACCAAGGTCGGGATGCCCCGAGGTTCGACCGTAGAGTCCCAAACTCCCTCGACCTCGGAAAGCGTCGCAGGTCGATAGAGCGTTCCCAGACCCATTGACCTGATGTACAATTTCTCGACTAAGGTCGGGATGCCCCGAGGGTCGACCATAGAGTCCAAAACTCCCTCGACCTCGGGAAGAGTCGCAGATTAATGGAGCATTCCCAAACCCCTCCAACCTCGGCGGACGCCATCGGGCCCATGAGAAGCCCGAGTTCTCCGAAAGTCAAAGAATGATTCCGAAAAGTTGGCAAGGAAATAAGGCAACCTACTCCGCTACGAGGGGCGCGACTTTGGAAGTGCAAAAGGTACATCGCACTCGATGCTCGCCTTGTTATATTTATTTGCGCGTTGCCAGCAAAATCTCGATTAAAGTCGAGACCTTATTTTGGCCAAGGTCGGATTGCTCCTACAAGTCGGTTTAAGTCGGTTTGAGACTAATCTCCCACTGACCTTATGCATGCTCCGTCTACTGAACCTCCACGATAACTTATGTAAATCTTCATAAACAAGGGCCCGATTCGGCCCCCATACACGGACCCCAATATCGACCTATGAAGATAACCTCGACCGTGGGCATACTGATCGAGCTCAAGAAGGCCGAGGTATTCTCCACAGGCTCCGACCCCGCTGGCCGAAACTTCGGCAGGGTCCGAGGGCGGTAACTACGAAAGCCCTGGCGACGATTTGATTATTGGCTCATGCTCCCCTTCGGGGGACAGCACTAACCCTTTTATAAACCCATGGTCCGAAAGCCGAGCTCGAAAAGCTCGGCTAGACCCCCAGGTAGCGGCCTATGCAGATCTAGCACGGCCCCACTTGGTGGCCAGAGGCCCGAGCCCAGTGCCTCAAGAATCTAAAAACTAAATTTGGCGACCTCTGCGATCTTCGAATCCGAGCTACAAGACTTCCTAAAATCTAAGTTCGGAGCCCTCCTAGTTAGCGTAATCGGAGTTCGGACACTCAAACAAGTTGGGGGAAAGAAAGGCAAAACATGGCCAAAAAACATGTCTTTATCAACAAGCAGCCCGAAGGCTCGGATACAAAGTCGAGAGTCGGCAGAAGTATCGACCTCGTTTACAAGCAAAAAAGAAAAGGGAAGAAAAATAAACGCAGAGAGGTGAAAAAAAGAGCTTTCATTAATAAAGTGCCCAGAGGCTAAGTACAAAGTTGGAGGTCGACCGTTTACAGAGTTGAAGGCCGACCTCGTTTACAATAGAAAGGAAAATATGAACCCAAGTCCTAAGGGGCGGCGGTCCCATCGGCATCACCCTCGGGGTCGTCCACGACGATGACCTGGGGGCCTTCGGCGGGTACGGGCTCAGGGTCTGCGGCGGGGGCCTCGGCTGGCGCTGCGGGAACGTCCTCGCTGGTTTCGCGAGGGAGGGCCTCCGCCACCGCCGGCTCGGCTGCCTCGGCTTCGGCCTCAGCGAGATCTTCTTCGGACATAAGGGCGGCGGGAACGTCGTCAGAGTCGGAGCTGTACCCCGGCCTCATCCTCGGACGGATCGTCGAAAGGTCGAACTGGGGGCAGATCCGGGCCATCTGCTTTCGGAAGTTATCAAAGCCCTGGAGAAACCCGTCCACAGTCTCCTCCTCTAACATGTCGCGGAACTCCTCCGACTCCTTGAAGAGCTCCACGGCATTCTCGGCTCGCTCGAGCGCCCTCTTCTTCCGGGCCTCAAGCTGCTCGATCTTGAGGCGGAAGACCCCGCCCTCGTACTTGAGGCCGCGATCTCGGACTGGGCCTCCCCCAGTCGCGCCTCCGAGGCGCGCAGGGCCAACTTGGCCAGTGAATGGGCGGCCCTTTCCTCCTCGAGCACCTCGACCATAGCTAGGTGCCCGGCCTCAGTGGCCTCCCTCTGCGCCTCGGCCTCGGCCAGCGCCGCCTCCAACTCGGCAATTCTTTTCTTAGCCGGCTCCAATTGCCGGCTGAGCCGCCGAGTCTCTTCTTGACACCCTTGGGCAATGAATACCAGGGTGTCGACTTCGTGAATGTGCTGCAAGAGAAAAAGGATAAAGCAATTATGAGTCGAAAAACGTACAACGTGTTCGCCAATAGCCTAAGAAAAATTGGGAAAGTAGCTTACCCGAGCGGTATTGCGGTAGGTACCGTCGACGATCTCTTCCAGCGGCAAGTTCTGGAACTCGGCCCGGTCCGCTGGAAGCATTGCACGCCGAAACACGGCTCGTGCGACATCGGCGTCGTGTATAGCCGAGCTCCCCTCGAGGAGAGGGGACCCCGGCTCGGCCGATTCCTTCCTTGGCCCCCTTGAAGAGCTCGGCTCTCCCGAACTGGGGACCTCGGGGCCTCTTCTCGGCTCAGGCCCCGATCGTTGCAGGTGGATCATGGTCGGCCCCCGCTGGGCGACGGGGGCAGGACAAGGCGGGGCCGCCGAGCCCGCATCACCGGCGGCCGACGTCCGCCCCTGGTCGGCTGCGGAGGCCACCGCCTCTGGGCCTCTCGTCCCGGCCGATGAAGAAGCACCGGCCGATCTCGACTTTTTTCGAGGCTGGGGAATAGCCCCCCCGGCCTCGGCCTCTCGCCTCTTTATTCGAGAAAAAAGGGACGTGTTGCTGGTCGGCATGTGTGGGATATCTGAAACCAAAAATTTTCTTAAGTGTCAGACCAATATTTATGAGAAGAGAAAGCAGATAAAAACGAAGCGATGCGACTACTCTTACCCTTGAGGCGCGCCGAACTCAAGCCCACGCTCGCCAAGGCGTCCTCCCGTAGGAGCTCGGTTAGGTTGTATCCCTTTCCGAGGGCCCGTAGGGAGTCCAAGACCCTCAACTCCCTCCCCGAAGGCTCGGAGAGCCTATTGAGAGCCTTCAGCCGAGGGTGCCCCCACCTCGGGTTGAACCCCCACGGCACCTCGGATGCAAGAAAGAAAAATTTCTCCTTCCACTCGTGAATAGAGGAAGGGGCGCCCTGAAAGAGTGACATACCGCCCCAAAAGGCGAAGTATAGCTACCCCGCATCCGCCGGGTTTTTCTTTAATAAAAAACACCGGCGGAAAACACTCACCGAGGTCGGGATCCCGTGCGCAAGACGCAAGGACAAGAACCCGATTATGGTCCTCCACGAGTTCGGCGCAAGCTGTGCTAGAACGAGTTGGTACTCTACCAGCAAGTTGTTCACGAACTCGTGAACAGGGAACCGCAGGCCGGCCCAGAGCGTCTTGCGGTGGATCGCGATCCGACCTGGAGGCGGCCGCGTCACTCTATCCTCCGGTCCCGCAGTTTCAAGATGAAACTCGGGCTGGAAAAAGAACCGGGAGCGGATTAACTCCAACTCCTCCCCCGATAAACTCGACCCTACTTTCTCTGGACCGGAACCCATTTCGCAGAAAAATGAAATAAACTAAAGATGAAGGGGGTAAGTAGGAGGAGGAAGAGGAACCCTAGCTAACACAGGGCAGAAATCTACGGAAAAGTCGCTGAAAATCGCTCCGGGCACCGTCGGCGAGATTTGGTCGAAAAAAAGGAGTGAAGGAGGAAATGGCAAAAACGAAAGGCAACCGAATAGAGCTCTTAGGGCAGATTCGTGGGGTTTATATAGACCCCCCCGACGGCCCAGATCGGCGGGTTCGGTTCCCACCCCCCGTCTGAATTGCGCCGCGTGTCGACTTCGGAAGCCGGGGCACCGCATTCACTCCAGATCAATAAGTCGGGTACAAAATCGAAGCGCCGTCCCATCAAATCTCACGGCCTCATCATGGGTCCGCGAAACCGGACCACCTTGAAAGACGAGCGGACGTCACCCCCGCTCCCTTCACTTAATAAGCCTCAGGGGCACGTGGAGCGCCGATGTAACCTCAGCCTCCCCAGATTACTATCCCGCCAATACGAGATCAGAAATGTCCGACTTCAGATTATGCCACGTGTTCATTTTGAAGCGCGAAACGACGTACCCATTTAAGAAGGCGACCTCGACCACGAGATTGAGGCGCCGCCCCATCGGGCCCGGGAACCCTCATCATGGGACCGCCGTACGAAGTGATCGCGAAAGTCCAAAGGGCGCGATCTTCATCATGGCTGTTCCGGGATGCGTAAGGATGCAGACCCCGTTATAAGTTCGTCATAAAAAGCGACCTCAAAAGGCCAAAGGGCGCAAACTCCGTTATAAAAGCTCCAAGACGCGTGAGGGTGCGGACGTGATCCCCTCCGACCTCAATAACCACAATGACAATCTCTACTTCCCGCGTCCGAGCTTGCAAGCCACTCGAACTCGGAAGTCGAGGGTAGTGTTAGGGGAATACGGCTTTCCCCCCAGCAATATAGTAACCTCGCCTCCAAAAGGCCGCGTAGCCGCCGACCTTGGACGACTGAGGTCGGCGTCCGACCTCGGAACGACCGACCTCGAGACCTCCGACCCGGAGAATTCCCGACCCCAGAGACCTGTCCTTGTCGACCACCTACTGCGGCCGTACCCCTCCGAGGTCCGGCCGAGGGCCATATCCTGCCACTGCCCCAGCATTTATTTGCGTGACCTCTGCAAACCCCTGGTTCAAACCTCTGCAAACCCCTGGTTCACTCAACAATTAATACGAATCTCCAGTTTACTCAACAATTAATGCGAATCTCCGGCTTACTCAACAATTAATGCGCATGGCTCCTGTTATCTACGGACCTACGGCTCTCCATGGCAAACCAACTCAGCGGAGTCCAGTCAACAGTGATAAGTCTCTGATCTCGGCCTTACCTCCGACATCAACGCAATGATTCACCTGATCCTGCACCAGTCCAAGCAACATGCCGAGCCGTACGACGGTCTCGCCCCATCACATCACAGGTAAACCGACCCCCCTATAAAAGGGAATCCTTGCTTCTCAAAGGGGGGAGGAGAAAAAAAACTAAAAAGAGACTGTTCTTCTCTTTCTCCTTAAAACACAGATTGCCTCCCCTCTGACTTAAGCATCGGAGGGCCGGCGCCGGAAAACCCGGCCACCGGCTTTTCTGCAGGCACCCCGACGAAGGACGCCGCCCACCGACGGACCGCCACTCCCCTGTGTCCACCTGCTGCTCCCCCTCCTCGACTGACGATCGCCCCCGGGTCCAATTTCCAGCAACAATTACCGATAATGTTATGATAGCCAAAAAGATGATGTGGGATCTGCGCCGTGCTCCAAGGTGTTGCTGCCTCATTACAGTCAAGCTCGATATGGAGCGAGCATATGACAGAGTCCGGTGGTGCTTCCTTAGACGAGCAATGGAGAGCTTGGGGTTCCACGAGATGTGGATAGATTGGGTACTTGGGTGTGTGTTGGGGCCATCATTTTCGATCTTAGTTAATGGCACTCTATCGCTGTTTTTCTAGTCTACCATCGGGCTACGCCTAGGATGTTCCTTATCCCCGTACTTGTTTATTATTTGTGCTAATATTTTTTTCCGTGCATTACGGGCTGCTTGTAGGTTGTAGGAGCTGGAGGTTTATGTTCCAGCCTCTGGAGCCCGCTCTATATCTCATCTCTTACTAGCTGATGATTGTCTCCTTTTGTCTAGGGCCAGATGCGGGATGCCAGAACTCTTATAAGTGTACTGGAGGATTACTGCTTGGCTTCTGGTCAGAGGGTGAACTTCTACAAGTTCGCAGTCTATTTCAGTTCGAGCACGGAGATGCAGGTTCGGCAGGAGATCCGTGGACTTTTTGCTACGAGGGAGCAAGTGGGGTCCTGGTGTTACTTAGGCATCTCTATGTCTGGGAAGAGGCTTCGCATGTCCGAGTGCCTCGATGTGGTGCAGCATGTCTAAGAGCGGCTGGAGGGCTGGAGAGTGGCCTCTCTATCTATGATGGGTAGAGTGACCTTGGTTAGGTTAGTTCTGTGTTCTATTCCGATTTACCTTATGTCTCATACTATAGTTCCAAAAATGGTGCTGGTAAGGATCGAGCAACTCCTTAGGGGTTTCCTCTAGGGATCGCTCGGTGGGGGTTGTGGGGTGCACCTTGTGGCTTGGGAGTCGATCTGTCTATCGACTTGCTCCGACAATCTGGAAGGATCGAGCAACTCCTTAGGGGTTTCCTCTAGGGATCGCTCGGAGAGAGGCCTTGATTGCCCAGCATGTGACCAAATTCATCCTGGAGCCTCCATGTTTTTGGACTCAGGTGATGGTAGCTCGGTATTGTCTGGTTTGGGTAGGTAAGCTGGTGGTTAGGGATCGGTGCTGCTCCGCCTTCTTGCAGAAAATCAGCCGGTATGTGCCTCTTGTTTTGTCTAATTGCAGGTGCTTCGTGGCTGAGTCCGTGGATCATGCATTATTCTAGTATCAGCGCGTGCGGCGGATATGGAAGTGTGCCATCATTCCATCCAAGATCTGGCGTGATATGTCGTCATTCCTACAGGAGGTCAATCGATGGGCGTCTGCCCCATGATCCGGCAGGCGGCTACTGTAGCAACCTGTATAGCATAACAGCTTTAGCTATCCAAAAATACTTGGACATTTGGTGAGAGCTGCCCCCACTGAGGTTCGTCGCCGAGAGGGCCTAGAGCCAAGTAGCTGAGGTGACTCAGTCACATCTATTGAATGGTACTTTGACAGCTCGGGACACCTAAGGCTCCTATTCTGCTCCTAGAGTGCCTCGCTCGATGTTCTTCATCTGGGAACCCTCACCACCGAGCTTCCTCAAGATCAATTTAGACGAATGTGTATTGGATGGCGGTAGCAGGGGAGAAGCGGGCTTCGTCATTAGGGGTCCAGACTTCAAAGTAATTGCGGCTAGTGGTTGCCAGATTTTCGATACCTCTATCCCGGGGACGGAGTTGAGGGCTGCCTGGACCGACCTAAGGTATACCTGACGCATTTTGTAGGCCAATACCTTAGTGCTTAAGGGCAACTTGGCTGATGTCATTGGTTGGATTCAGCAGAGTGTGGGACAGGTGAGTGATTACCATCCACTCCTTAGGGATATTCAGGAGATGGTGAGGGGTGGGATAGCCGTACAGGCTAAGCATGTGTATCGAGAGGCCAACGGGGCAATGATTGGGTAGCTTTCTATGTGGCTTACCACTCTGGGGAGACCTTGTAGCTAGGGGAGAGGAAACTACCTGGTGTATTTCCGGACTTGTTATCTTTTAATTTTTTTGCATGTATTTGGACCCACTATGTATGATACATCCGTTTCAGCCAAAAAAGAAAAAGAAAAAAAAAAAAGAAAGATAGAGAAGAGTTCTAGCAAGTCAAAAAAAAGACGTGCTTAGAAAATAATTTCATCTCTTTCACTTGGTTTCCAATTTTCCTAATAGTGAATTAATACTTAATTCTTGAAAGATAGTTATATCCGTAATCTTAAGAACATATTTATCACGATATGATGGCCCAAACACTGGCAAGTCACCATCATAAATAACTGCTATTTGGTGAAAAAATTAAGTAAGTCTTTTTTATTTATTTTGTTTCCGTGTTATATCAACTCGCATGACCTTACATAATAGAGTATAGCATTAACGATTCCTCGCATTCAAATAACATTATTTAATGCATTACTATTATATAATGGAGGTGCCTTAAACGGTTTCGAAGGCTGACCTCGTGTTAGAATGTTGTTATTTAGGAAATGATTACATCCCCTTTCACCTCATTCACAGTGGACCTTCTCACCCGGACCGAAACCATTTTTGACGGGCTCGGGCAAAGGTTCCAGGGCCAACAGACCACGTCGAGTTTGAAAAAAACAAAACAGGCCCTTTCGATAAATGGGCCAAGCTTGGGCCTGCAGATTAAATTCTGGCTTGGCCTGATTTTTTATTTTAGATTTTTGAATACATAGCCACCTAAATATTGAAATTTACATGAATACCTTTTTAAAATTAATATTTACATGTATGACCTTATAAAATACTTGTTTTACATGTATATCCTTCATTTTTCTATTTTCTTGCATATATGCCCACACTATCTAATGTTGTCAAGAAAATAGCAGTGTTCTCATGCTCTCTTCCAAGCCGGAAGCCATGCTCTCAACATTATTAGTACATATATATACCAAATAACCTTTTTAAAGCCCTTCATCTCAACCTCAACACCAAGGGCTTAGAAGGAGGAAGGAACAAAAAACCCCTAAATCTTAGAACTTTTCTAAATCCTTGAGCTAGGGGTTTCATTTAGGTTCTGAGCAAAACAAAGGTGTGTGCTGCTCTCTGCTTTCGGTGCCATCACATAGGTGCCTACATTGTGATCACAATTGGGGCATGGAAGGGCATCTCCTACACAAGGCGTGCTCTGGGTGTAGAGTGCATTCAACTAGAGGGCGACTCGACCTTTAAGATGGGGGGGGGGGGGGGTCCGTGGACAACTTTTCGAGTCAGACGGATAGTCCTTGCTCTTTGACATACAGAGGATGACAGGAGAGTGTGACTCTTTCAGAGCCACTCATGTTTACCAGGAGGCTAATACGGTTGCTGACTGGGTTGCCTCCTTTATGGCGCAGGACTCAAGAGATTTTCTTTGGATGAACCAGGCAGATAGATGTTCCCTACTTATTTGGCCGGCTTCTTGTCTCTAATTTGAATGGTTGTACTCATATACGTATAGTGTGAGGAGCCGATGTACCAAAAAAAAGAAATTAGCAGTTTAAAATTAAAAAAGACTGAAATATTCTTAATGGGTAGATATGCAAAAAGAAATATTTATAAGGACATACATCCAAATAATACTTTGCGAGGGTATTCATGTAATTTCACATATTTAAGAAGGCTTAATTTTATTTTTTTCTATTTCAACCACTTTTAATACTTGAATTTGTCTAGTGTCTACTCCTCAATATTTTTCATAAAAATATTGTTTAAGAAAAGGATTGATTTGACAATTAGATAATAAAAAGGGTTATGGAAGTTCTTTCACCGATCATGGGATTATTCAACTTTATTCTTCTTCTTTTATAACAAGCACTATATCTTATTTTATCAAAATATATTTTATAATATTTATTATTATAAATGTATGTATGAGGGCATGTATTAGAATATAGAAAAAGATTATAATCTTTTAAAGGCACACGATAGATTGCAATGATCAAACTTTTTTGCTACTGCTATACTCATGGGGGGAAAAATAACATCAATCGTCCTCAAGCAAAGTCATTGAAGAACTTCAAATCCTTCAAACTTATTAACAACTTCCATGGCCATATTGTAAAAGCCCACCACTTATATTATATACCTTAAGCCACTTTTTTTTTGGAACTTCATTTTTCTAGAAGAAGAAAAGATCTAGTATATAGAACCCATCTTGTCATAGTAATTTTAAATGAACCACTAGCCTACACATGAGAAATTTTCCAACTCCAAAACATAAACATTGCAAATCTTATGCACTAAAAGATAAATATTGCAAATATCTCACAATACTTTTATTTAGATAATTTATAAAGCTAAAGACAGAACCTGACTATCTTCATGTAAAAAAGATAGAATGAAGAGCTGTCTATAGTAGAGAAGGAAATCAAGGAAATGGTTTTGATTTCGGATGGAAAAGTGAAAGAGAGGGTTGAGAGAGATCGAAATTTTTTTCAAAAGAGATAGAGATATTAGTTTCCAGTGAGACCTGTTAACCTATTACCCACTTCAGAAATAAAACGATGCTTTCATAATTTTAATTATTTTTAATTTAAATAAATAAAATTTTGGCTAATTACATTAGCTAAATCGCTATATCAAAAGTATTCATACAAAAAAAGTATTTTGTGAGGGCATGCACGTAAATATCAATTTGGAGGGCATTCATGCAAATTCTAATATTTAGAAGGATATTTATGTAAAAATATATGAATTTTTTTTACGTGTATACCCTTATAAATATATGAAATTGCATGAATATCTTCCAAAATTATTATTTCCATGTATACCCTTATAAACGTTTCTTTTTGCATATTTACCCGCTAAGGGTATTTTCTCATTTTAGTTTTAAACTGCTAACTTTTTAACGGTATTAGATGGCATTGGTAGATATTCCAAAAAAAAGAAAAAAAAAAGGTATACATACAAAACAAGTGTTTGATGAGGATATACATGCAAATATCAATTTTGGAAGGATATTCTCGCAAATTCCAAAATTAGGATGGTGTGTACACAAAAAATCCTTTTATTTTTCTGATGTTGTTTATTTATATTTGATATATTTGAAGACTTATCTGGCAACTATTATTGATGAGTGAACTTAATAGGATAATAGACATATTATAGATTATCGGCAATGTTTAGTTATTTATATTTAGTATATTAAGTGATGAAGCTCAAGTCCGAGTCCGACTGAAGCCCGAGTAGGAACTGGGCTCGGGTGTAAGAAAATTTTGTTCGCCTTGGTCAAAGCTTAGCTCGGCTTGGCCCATGAAAAAGTCTGAATCAGAGTTAAGTATTGTGATACTGGACATTCAAGTTCCATTTTACATGCGGTTCTCACGAACTCAATTTTATAAAATTTCTTGATTCTTTTGTAGTCATTTAATGTTCAATGCCTACTCTTTCCATTAGTATGTCTAAAACAGATATAACAGTGCATGAAAGCAATATGCCAAACAATATAACATGGCTGACGGGCATCTATTTTCACATTCAAATCTAATCATGAGGAGACTTTGGTGTCATGGCTAGTTGGCCGCCACCTTCTTTGAATTGGATTAAGATTAATTCTGATGCCTCTTTTGCAAGGTTAGGTAAACCAGCTCATTTAAACTCCTTGTCCTCAAACTTTTAGATCTTCAAAGTAGTCTAAAATATGGTATACTCTACCATACCATACCAAATGATACCGAACATAACGTACCGGTCTGGTACTAGTACTGATGGTGCACCGACACTCGGTATCCCAGGCATAGCACGTACCGTACTGTACCAACATTATGATAATGTGGTACCGGTACGGAGTCCGATACCAGTACGGCGAATCTTGATCTAAAAATAGCTCTAACTCATAACTATCGCTATTTTCTCCTCAAATCAAATTCACAAGTTGCAGGAATCATCAAAAACAAGCTCTTGTGGATTATTGAACTTACCCCACCCATAGAGGAGATCAGTAAATTGATCATCCAGTTTGGGCAACCAAGAGTCTCTCACATTTGTAGAAGAAAGTAATCAAGCTACGGACCGATTAGCAAAGGATTTGATGACTAAAATGTGGGTTTGTATTATAAATATAGTGTGTCTATTGAGGTGTTGCAGATAACACAGCGTTGGTGGTGGCATCTTGAAACTGCCTCTTTAATGATCATCTTTAAAACTGAATTAGGATATATTTAACATAAAAAATAACAAAATTATAACAAAAGGAAAGCTGTGCACAAAAAGAGGTTTAACCACGTAGAGAACACCGTCTTAACTGTTTCCAGAGGTTAACTATAAAATAACCGAGGCAGTAAGGCCTTTGGAGGTTGGTATCAAGGATCTGGATTCGTGTCTCGCCTTCACTCAGATTTTGGTTGGGTCCTTGTTGCCCAAAAAGACAACCCAAGAGGGGGGGTGAATTGGGTTTTAAGTAATTATTGCAATTAAAAACCTTGTGAGTAACTAATTAAAACTTATTTCAAGTGAATTAATTAGTTACTATATGCAGTGAATAAAGGGAATGGAAGAGACAATGAAACAATCACAAACACAAGAGATTTTATAGTAGTTCGGAGCTAACCCTTGCTCCTACGTCCACTCCCCAAGCTTCACTTGGGAGTTCACTATAATTCCTCGGATTACAGCCGGTTGTTTTACAAGCTCACAACCCAACTTGTTGTTTTACGAGATCACAACGAACTCGGTCGGTTTTCACAGGCTCACCGACTAGAACCACCCGATTGTTTTTTCGGGATCACAATCGAACCCTTACACGTTGGTTTTACCCTCGGCTCACCAACCAACCTTAACACCCTTGATTCAATCAGGGGATTGAATCAAGTAAGAAAAAACAGTTTGAAACAAGTAAAAAGATAGCTTCTTGAAAATCGTATTTAAACAATATAAACAAAGAAGAGTTAGAAGCCCTCAAACAGATTTTTGGAGGTGGAGAAAGGGGCTTCTTAAACTCTTCAACTCCTCTTGAATGTGCTGAAGATTTGCTGTCAGAAGGGGAGCTTTGAATGCGAAGGAGAACGTTGGTTGGATGAAGTTGAATGCACTTTTTCCTTCTTTCTCTTGTATTTACTCTTGAGAACCTTTGGTAGGTGGAAATCCTTTTTTGTTTGAATGGAATAGCTCTCTTAATGTCTATTACTGTTCAATCTGGCTATTTAAGCAATCCCCCTTGAAAACTAGCCGTTAGACACCTTTTTGTGGCCGTTCTGCACACTCTGCAACTCCTGACACAGTGTCCGTTGGGATCGGAGTCGACTCGCTCGATCTGGAGTCGACTCGGCTGTTGCTGGAGTCGACTCATGCTTTACTGGAGACGACTCGCCCACTGTTCAGGATTTGAATTAAAGTGTTGTCCCGTTCTGGAGTCGACTCGGCCAAACTTAGAGTCGACTCGCCAATATCCGGAGACGACTCTCCCTTCTGGAGACGACTCGTTTCAGGGATCCAAAGATCTTTCTTTCGGATTTATTTCCTCGAGTCGACTCGGATTCTCTTGGAGTCGACTCGGCTCTCAGAGCCTGAAAACTGGTCTTCTGTCTTTGGAGTTGAACTGCCTCGGAGTCGACTCGGACTTTGCAGGAGTCGACTCGGTTCTCAGAGACCGAAGTTGGCTCTCTGACTTTTAGTCTTGCATTCCTCTGAGAGTCGACTCTTGCTTTCTTTGGAGTCGACTCGCCAACCGTTGGAGTCGACTCGAGTTCTTCTGAAGTCGACTCGGTTCTCAGAGTCCAAAACAACTTCTCTGTCTTTCTGTCTGTTACTCCTTGGAGTCGACTCGAAACTATCGGGGGTCGACTCGGCAAGCATCGGAGTCGACTCGAATTCTTCAGGAGTCGACTCGGTGACAGGGTCTGAGATTCATCTTTCTGTCTTGTTGTTTGTTCTCAGTCGGAGTCGACTCATAATGTGCCGGAGTCGACTCGAGTCTGTGCTAGAATGTCTGAAACACTTGAAGTCGACTCGAAATCTTCCGGAGTCGACTCGCGTTCCAGACTTTGGTTCAAACTGAGTTCCATACTTAGCCAAAATGTATTGAACCAAGGCTAGAGATAATTAAACATAAATTCACAAATATTTGGCTGAAACACTAGATTGAATTTATTAGTATAACATAAGATATACTCAAATGCTTTGAGCTCATCAAAATCAAATAGGGTTATAATCAATCATCCTGATTCTAAAAAAGTAACTAGATCTAGGCTAAATATAAAATGATAGCCAAACAAAGGAATGGTATTAATTTTCCATTTTCAGGCTAAATAGGTTTATGTCATTATTCAACATGAAGAAAACAAGAGGATCGTCAAGAAATCCATAATTTAAATACCAGTCACCAAAGGATTTGCTTGGTCAAGAAACCAGTTTCACCACAATACATTAACTTTCAGTATTTGACAGAAAATAAATAAATTCTTTTATAGAAATTAAAACCATCTGGAAAACAACAATTATAAAATTACAACCATCTCTATGCTTATATCGAAGAATTTTTTAGATTCTGTAAATCAAATCTCATAACTCCATGTAGTCTCAGCTGTAAGTTTTGGAACTGCAATTTTCTCCGCCATATTGATGGATCCAGAAATCTGGGAAAAGAAGCCATAATTCAATATGATAACCATCATTGAACACTAAGAAAGAAAATATTATGCTTAAAGCTATATAACACTAAGAAAGATAATATTATGCTTAAAGCTATATATATAATAAACAAAAGAGTAAAGAGGATAACCTCAGATGATATATCTGCGTTGGTGAGGTGTTCATAATTAATCGGGCAATTATCAAAACAAATCGAATTATGTATAACTGTGAAAGAGATTTGTTTTATCACTACTGATGCAAAGAGTGTTGTAGCAAAGAGAGTCAGTGTCAATCTAACTAGAAGGACCACTGTATGTATCTAAAGGTTTAATAAATGAAAAGTTGTTGATACTGAGCTCTTTTTGGGCAAAAAAGAAAAAACAAAAACATAAATTTAAAAAAAATGTGAACAAATCTGCATCAGGAGGGTGCAATAAACAATAGTAGAAACAAAACGAAAAGGACAATTAAAGAGTTAAATGCAAGAAAAATCAATATAGATAAGAATCTTGAGAGAAACATATTTACAATTACTTTTGAAGCTTAGCTAGAATAGGGAACCAACATCAGCCTGGTCTTAAGAATAAGTGCAAAGAGTACGAATAGGTGGCATGTCTTTGAAGATATGCTGAAGAAAGTAAAAGAAAATTTAGTTCATTTTAAAAGCAAAGCGATCAACCTTCCATGTAATTGCTTTGCCTTATTATGATTCGGTATACCGCTCCTACTTTGCCACCTCTACCAGAACTATAAAACCATCAAAATCACTAAAATCACATATTGATGGATCTGATCAAAAATGAGTTTAGAGGCCTATCTTTGGCCTATGTAACTAAGGATAAAACTGATCTAACTATCCTGGACTGCCTTCCCTTGGGTCTCATATGAGGTGATAATTGGCCTACAAGGAAAAGTGACTATAAGATATAAATGATGGAAACATAGACTAAGGAAGTTGGTTAAAATGTCCCAACTTCAAGAACATTATAAATTTTCCCATTGAAAAAAGTACTTAAGAACTCATGTCAAAAGTTATAGTTTCCTCTTCAATATTACAATGACTCACAGGGTTTTTGCATTTATACCATTGTAAATATATAAAATTGGATCTATATTTACAAAATTATAAACCCTTGCAAATTTATTATTTATATGCATATCCTTATAATTTTTTTTATTTTTTTTGCTCATCTATCCATTTTGAGTTAAGCGGCGGGTGGGTGGATGACTATATTTGTATAAAAAATAATTTATAAAAATATATATAAGCAAATAGTAAAATTCATAAGGTACATATTTAATTTCAGATATGTATAAGGATATATGTGTAAAAAAATATAAAATCATACGAATATTAATTTGCTAGGGTATATAGGTAATTTTAAATATTTATAAGGGTAAATATATATAACATCTTTTAAGAAAACTGTGCTGATTTAGGTATTTTATTACAATAAAGAAACCAATAATTATAGACCCCAAGTTTTGAGCTTTTTGCTTATTTTATTCTCACGAAGACAGCTACCAAAAAGAAAATCTAAGATGAAAGATATGATATATAGAAAGTATTGGCGGTATTTCTATTTCACAGAAAAATCAGGACGGCTTGACAGTAGGGTTAAAATCGGACCGGATACTAGCATGTCTATATCTATATTTATTTTATATGACGAATACAAATACGGATACGAATGTCAGTCGGATGCAAAATTCTCATAATTATTTTAAACGGATATGAATATAAATTGAATATCAAATATAGGTATAAATATGGATATAAATTAGATGATTAAACTTTATGACCACAAAATCAAAGATATTACTAAGTAGATAATAAATCAAATTAATAACATATTAATGTGGATATTTATTTTTTTTAAAGTTTCTGAGTATCATATAAAATTAAATAGAGTTACAAATAGAATTGAATATTTGGATACGTATCCGATAGCTATGTATTCATATCTATATCAATCTTTTTATAGCTATAGATATGAATACGAATATTAGTCAGATGCTTGAATTTTTATTCATATCCGGATAGATTTGGATACGAAAATGGATTTGACGAATATTATCCAATCCACTTTTATCCTTTTTTTTTTTTTTTTTGCTAGGAATGGTGAGCTATTCAAATATTATTATATAACAGCATTTAATCATTTAGTAGAAAATTATTTTCTAAGAAAAAATAAATGAATAATATCCCCCTGAAAAAAAAATGTATGTATTTATTTATTTTATTATGTTTACCTTGATGGTTGTATTGAGGGGGATGTCCCCGGTCCACTCGAGATCGACGCTCCGGGAGGAGGTTCGGAAGGTGGCCTTGACGGCGTTGCCCCGTTCGAACTTCCTCGTCACGGCGACGTCCCAGGCGTTGGCTTTGACGTCGTAGCAGGGCTCGATCACCGTCCGCCGGAGCGCGCCGTGCGCGTACGTGTACCGCACCTTCCACTCCTCTGTTCCCAGCACGTTGCTCACCGCGATCTTGTTCGACGCGTCTAACGCCACCGCCCCTTCCACCGCCGTCCGATTCTCCTTCCGCGCGTGCGTGTACGTCAGATCCACCGCCTTCTCCAGCACCTTCACCGAGTTCATGAACTGGAACTTGACATCCTGATAGACGGAAGGAATGATCGATTGACGGCGTTAGGAAAAAACAGCGAGGATGGGGAGGGTGGGTTGACGGTAACGGTGGCTGGGTCCTGGCTTGCTTACATTTTTGTGGGAGTAGTCGATGGAGAAGGAACCGGGCTTCTCGAGGGCGAAGGAGAGCAAGGAGGACAAGGAGGGGCGCCCATCGGCGACGACGAAGTCGGGGACGGAGGCCTTGAGCTTGACGTCGCCGACTTTGGTATCCACAGTGAGGGAGGCGGTAGGGAAGTTTTTGATGCTCTCGTACTTGCCTGTGAGAGTCGCCTTCATCTCCCCCGCTTCTTTCTTTGCCTCCCTCCCTTTCTCTCTCTCTTCTCCCTTCTCTTCTAGGAGGCAGATGAAGGGATACGGGAGGGAGCGGCGTGTGCCAGGTTGATCACATTTTTCTTTTTCTTTTCGTTTTTCTTTTCTTTATGCTGTATTTCCTTTTTCTTTTTCACTTTATGCTTATTGCAGGAAGGGGGTTGGGGCGTCGAGAATCCATATTTAATTTGTTGTGTTTGAGAAGATCAAAGTGCATGGAGAGTGGGTCGGCTGGTAACCTCGCAAAGTAATCTGTTGTTCATCCATATTTTAGTGTTAACTAAAATATGATTCACCTATGCATATTTTAGTTAATATAAAATATATTATTATTATTATTATTATTATTTTATTTTTTTGCTAAAACGGATGTATCATACATGGCTGGTATGAATACATCCAAAAAAGTCAAAAGATAACAATTCTCGGAATGCTTCGGGTAAGTCCTTCCCCAGCCAAAGAGTCTTGCCATAATTGTTTGCTACGTAAGAGGCTATCCAATCCGTTGCCCTGTTGGCTTCACGGTATACATGCTTTACCTGAACGGCCATCCTCCCATATATCATAGCCCAAATGTTCCTAAGCAGCGGGTGGCTATCGTCCACACTACGCGCGCCCTGATGGATCCAACCAATGACTGTCATTGAGTTACCCTTCAGCACTATAGTGCATGCAGGCAGAAAACGTAAAATATATTATATTAACTAAAATATTTTAGTTAATATGTTGTTAACTAAAATATTTATATTTTAGCGTTAAAGTAACTTATTGTATGGAGCTACTTGAGAGGGCATCACTTATGCGAGGCGTGTGCTGAGAGCAGACTGCAGATGTAGTGATGGTTGTAGGCCGCTGCTCCATAACATTGATTGTAGGCCACCACTCTACGACATCTATAGACTCTTAGATGAGTTTGGTTCTTATTAGGCCATACATGTCTATAGGAAGGCAAATAGTATTGTTGACTAGGTGGCTTTTTTTGCAGCCCATTACTCACTCTAAGGGGTTCATTCAGAAAAACCACGTATATGTGCGTTACTTTTTTCTACTATATTTTTTTTCTAGTTTTATTAGCTGCACCCATATTGGCATGTGAGCCGCCATTGTAAAAAAAAATAAAAATAAAAATAAAAAATAAAAAAAATTGCTTCCAATGGGAACTAGATTAACGAACCTTTCCTCTAAAGGTGCGTGCTTTTGGATTTGTAGCAGGCGTTTAAGATGGTCTACGGGAAATGGGCAGTTGGTTATTATATTTAATCAACCTCGCATCAATACCATCTATCTGGACGGGGTAATTATACCCTGCACTCGGTGTACCACCTCAACGGTGCATCAGGTCAATTACTTTCGTCAAAAAAAAAAAAAAAAGCGCTCCGCCCGTTCTTCCAAAAAAGGGAACCCTGGCCACTGCCCTCTCGAGCGAACGGCGGAGGGGGAAACGCCGCCTGCGCCGGTCCTCTCTCGAGCGTCCTCTGGCCCTCTCCTTTCTGGTATGACCCTCCAACGGGAGGAGACCATAAAGCTTTCATTTGAGGTCAATCTCTGCCATACAGAACAAAAAATTCAATGCCCATTTATTCTTGTCACGCTTGGGCAAGTATTGTATGCTGCTTGATCCAGGACCCTATTAGTGATAAATCCTACTCAGAGATCTGAGCTTGTGACAACGTGGGGCTTCTAATTTGTGGACTACAAGTGGCAGGTTAAAGCCCATCTTCATTTTCGCTCATCTCCGCCGTCCATTTGAACCATATGAAATCTCATCGACGAACTCGCTGATCGGACGGCTATGATTGACCGCAGCAATAAAATAACGTTCAAAATACCCTATGATGGGGTGCGATGCATCCTCCCATTTCCCGCCGAGGCTTTGGCGACCGTTTATTTATTTCCTAATTCATTCATTCATTCATTCCTCCCCCCCCCCCCCTAACACTCCACCTGGGGTTCTGCTCCCAAGCCGCTGCTTTTCGCAACCTTCAACTCGTTGGATGACTTCTCTCCAGGTCAGTTTCTGGCAAATCAATAGCATTTGGATCTAGTTTTCAGTTCGATCGAATCGCTACTGCAAATTAGGGCGCTGTTTCCCATTCGTTTTTCTAATTAGGTTTAGGTTCGTGCGGATCTTTGTTGATAATTTTACCAGCTCTAGGATTCGATTCAAACCAGGATTTTTGCAGCTAAAATATCTAGCTTTCGTTCTTTGACCGTTCTGTTTTCTTGTTTTTCCCATGAATCGGTTTTCTGGTTACTGTTTGAGCTACATTGCTGGATTCTTTTTATTTTTTTGATGTTTAAGCTCACTATTCTTGTATGTAACCCCTTTGTTTGTCAAAGATCTGGTTATCCAAGGTTTCATAGGCTCATGAATTTAATTTGCTACCGTGGGTTCAAGAGGTGCATTGGTCAGAGGCAAAATAGATGCATTAGGAACAGAGTGTGAGGCATTAGCGAGTATATCAGAGATGACTATGGTCTTTGCCAATGGAGCATCAGTTGGTGGAGTTTCATATGAGGGCATTTGTTGAGTGGAGTCCATTGGAATTGAAGGACCATATGTGGAGGCTAAATTCGAAGGAAGCCATTCTTTAAAGGTAGTGACAATTGACTCAGGAGCACCACGTTGAAGAGGCTGGTTCTTTAAATAGAAGTGTTGCCTCATCAAATACCACATGGCAAGAGATAATGGTCCGCCGAGTAAGAGGGTAGTAGCATCGATACCTCTTGTGTCTATCACTGTAACCCAAGAAAACACTGGGTAAAGACTTAGTATCAAACTTACTTGTTTTAGTATCCCATATGTAAGGAAAGCACCGTGAACCCAGAACCCGAGAAGAACCATAATCTAATTGTTGATTGTGAAGCAAATAAAATGGTGACCGCCATTGAAGAGTTGTTGAAGGAGTTCTGTTAATTAGAAAAACAGCAGTGGTAAAAGCTTGAACCCATAATTTCTTAGGAATATTTGCATGAAGCATCATAGTAAGTCCAAGTTCTCTTATTACTCGATGTCGTAGCTCTACAACCCCATTTTGTTCGGGTGTGTAGGGACAGAAAATCTGATGAATGATACCTAATTGTTGCATATGGTTTAAAAATTGCTGATTAACAAATTCTCCATCATCATTAGTTTGTATTATTTTAATAGATTTTTCATATTGGCGAGTAACATACTTTTCAAACAACAAGTACTGAGCAAAGAAATCTGACTTCTGTTGTAGAGGAATTAACCATATAAACTTTGTGAAATCATCCACAATTGCAGCATAATATCGAAAACGGTTAATAGAAGTAACTGGAGCAGGTCCCCGTAAATCAATATATATCTTATCAAAGACAGTAGTACTTTTAGAAGAAGGTAATGAAAAAAAAGTTTAGACATCTTTCCTAATTGACAGCTCTCACACATGGGAGCTGCTACTTTATTGGACACAACCTTTATTAAACCAAAACTGCGAAGATGTGCTACGACAACTGCTTGAGGATGGCCGAGCCGCTGATGCCATAATTCTTCAGTGACAGCTCGAAATTTGGTTGAGAAGAAGGCAGCCGACGAAGCACGAATGGAGTACAAGTTACCCTATTTTATTTTCCTCATCAGCACCTTTTAGGTGACCCGGTCCTTTATGACAAAATCTTGATTTTTAGAACTCAGTTAACTGGATAATTAGAAGTAAGTTGGCCAATAGATAACAAATTCCTCTCTAAATCCGGAACCAAAAGAACATCAGTTGAGGTAATTTGAGAAGAACTAGAACTAAGAGTAGCATCACCAATATGAGTTATACATAAGAAATCCCCATTCCCAATAAGAACATGATCAATACCATTGTAGGGACGAAGGTTATGCAAAATACCTTTTTTAAGAAGTCATATGAGCTAAAGCCCCTGTGTCCGACGTCCATTCTTTATCATTGGCATCTGAATCAAAATGAAGAGCTGCAAATGCCTTTTGTAAATGTCAGGTTGAATGGCGTGATTAAACCTATGCCAGCAATGGAGGGCATTGTGACCTATGCAAACAAGATCACGATTGTTCTCTTGGGAATTGTTAGGTGCAACAGGGACAGAGTTGCAAATATTTGGTTTGGCCGAAGATTGGTTAGCAGGACTAAACCCCTTACCTTTAGAGGAGAAATTACCTGAGTTTCTTGGCCCTTTGTTATGTGACTTGGAGTTGTTTTTCTGCCCAAAGAAGGCAGTGTAGGCACCTTGGTCTGGAGAATGAAGGCTCACACGTGTTTCATAACTTTGCAGCAAAGGAACCACTTCGCCATAGGAGGGCATAGGAGGTTTGAGCATTGAAGTAGTAAACGGTTCATAGCGAGCACCAAGATTGTTAAGCAAAGAAAAAACCTTTGTTTTGTCATTACTGGATGTTCAATAGCAGCTAGGCTATCACAAATACCTTTAAACTTGCGAAGATAGTCATTGAGAGACATTTGTGGATCTTTCTTCATGTAGGTAAGCTGTTAAGTGAGTTGAAACTGGCGCTCTTGAGAGGTTTGAGCATAGGCTTCTTCAAGAGCAGACCAGACTTGTGCAGAAGTATCAAGGCCATTGACAATGCCAAGGGCTTCCTTAGATAGAGTTCCGATGATCCACGCTCTAAGAAGATGATCGGCAGTTTTCCATTTTTGGTACTTAGGGTTTGGAGCATTCGATCCATCTACTATTGGAAGTACAGCAGCCGGCGATGACATGTCGCCAGTGAGATAGCCTACTAACTCTTGGCTTTCTGTAAGAGCAAGAATCTACTCACGCTAAAGAGGATAGTTTTCAGGTTTCAATCTGAGTGACAAAATTGCCAATATTAAGAGATGCGGAAGATATGTTCTTTTTTTGAAAGAAAGAAGGGCACTCCTCACAATTTAAACGCTCGGATACCAAGTAAGAAAAGAGAGTTCGATGGATGTTGAAATCTCACCACACATGCAATCATGGGTGCAAGGTTGTATTTATAAGCATTGAGATATATAAAGAAGAGTTTTACAAGGGAACAAATAAAGCAAATTACAAAAAATTAGAAGAACAATCAGCATTGTTTTACAAGGCAACAAATAAAACAAATTGCAAAAAATTAGGAGAACAATCAGCACTGTTTTACAAGGCAACAAATAAAGACTCGGATCCAGATGATTTGAATTTTGAGCATGGCTCCAGATGATTTGAATTTTGAATTGATTTTGAATTTGAATTTTGAATTGATTTTGAATTGATACAACTAATATAATGGAAATCAATATTTGCAATGCCTAGGACCATAGGTGCTATTTTCCTTGTCCATGCCTGAAAATATAGTTCCTAGGCTCTCTGTAGATTTATGGGTAGGATGGGGGTGTCCTAGTTTTCCATGGAATTGGATGCTCCATGTACCGACACTCATGACAATGGATACCTTGTCCCGGACCATTTCCTAACTAGTCCCGTATTGACACAGGGGATGGTGGAATGGGATAGTGGATGCCCTATCTCTGTCCATTTCCTGCCTTGTTCCATATCGACACTTGGGATAGTGCGCTGTCTCAACACAGGATGGTGGAATGTCCAGCAATCCCACGGTATTTCAGAACTTTGGTATTTTTTAAGGTTTGTGATGATTTCATATATTAGGGTTTTAACAGTTGGGATAAATCTGGCTTTACCCAAACCTAGAACTTGTGATCCAACCCCTGCACTGCTTCCTATATGGAAATTGATCTTTTACGTCTTCCCATGTCCAGGAACATCCCAAAGTTCATAGTCTGCCAATCAAGTAATCTGCCTCTGACTCAATGACACTAATATATTAAAGACATTATCAAATAACTACATTAGTGAAAAGCCTAAATCTGCTGGGCCATTAGTATCTTGTGCAGAAGGTAGATAGAATAGGTAATTAGGCTGGTTTATTAGGTACCATTCTGGTGCATCTAAGAGGCTCATGAAATACGTAAGAAAGCTGTGTTATAGGATTTCATGTTATAGGTCTGTCAGGTGTGCTGGAGGGCTAATGATGCTGCTAACTAGCTTAACCAATGTGATGAGGAAATCTTTTGGCTTTTAGAGGCACTGATTCAAATCAATATGAAATGTGCTCCAGTGACCTCTCTGTCATGGAATTGGGATTTATGGCAGTTAAAACAATTGGCTGAGGCCAAATAACTTAAGGGCTGCATGTCGAAGCACTGTGATAGCCATTTGCTACAGGTAAGGATTAGAAGTGAAAATCTTGATGATTAAATGGAATACATAATAAGTCACACAGAGTACGGGAGCTTTATCTGATTGGTGTGTTACTATATATTGTGCCATGTATGCTACAGATGCGGCATATCCTCTAATGAAAGGATTAGTAAGATGAAGGATTCTTGATTCATTGGTGTGGATGGCACTGATCTAATGGAGGATTCATTATGTTAGGTTCTTTGGCTGGTTATGTTGCTTGAGTATGTGGTAGAACTGATTATGGAAATGTATCTTCTAAGCACACCTTTATGATGAAATTGCTCCTGAATATCGGTACAATAGAATTTTTGTGATGAACGAGATCAAGGCCTATAAGTTGAGCAATCTAAGGGATCACAACATTACCTCGACAACCTTCCTTATGGTCAGAACCCAACCATTAACCTCATACCATGCATTTAGGTTGCCAAATCCGACATCGAGGTACTATCCAAAGATGCTTACCTGTATGAACGTAGGTCCAAATTCCAAGACTTCAAGACATCTTTAACAAAATGATATATGATGCTTTTGAATATTAAATTTCAAAAACTTGAATTTGTATGGGAGACTGTTGAAACCTGTTGATATGTTAACTCTCTTGTTTGGTTGACATGGGGCTAGCCATGTCCTCTGCATTTTCTGCACTTTACACAAAAACTTTTTGAGTTTCACATTGACTCTTATGGTTTGGAAGGATCATTGTCTACACAAAAAGATTTAGTCCTACATTCCTTTCATGAAAGTATCCACTTTGACCTTACATTTGAATATTCACCTTGGAATTTGCCAACACACAACCCTTGCTGTAAATAACATGAGACAAAATGATGTAGTGCATGAGTTGTATTATCATCCTTCCTTCACCTTTTATATTTCTTTTGTTCTTTCAGCTTAATCTCTTATTATTTCCTTTTCTCTTTTACGTTTGCATGAAACAATTTTCAGTTGTTATTTTTCCAGGCTAATGCAGATGCTGGATATATAAATGATAGCTCAAACTTGTCCTTGATTGTCAAACTATCTGTTGTCCTTGTAGCATGCTAGAGTTTTCCTGCACTGTCTCTGAAAAGTTAGAGCAGCTTTTGTTGTCTTCTTCTTCTCATTCTATCAAATTTATCGGTGGTAATAGCTAACCACTGTTAAGTTTGAGCCAATCTTCCTCAGAGTGCATTCCTGGGAGTAAGATAGGGCAGTTATCTCATTGGAAAAGAGCGCTGTCTTCACTTTGCACCACTGATGGCGAATCTATTCTGCATTGCCATAAATGCCTTAGAATTCAAACCGGATATTTGTCCTTCATTTCTCTCTCTCTCTCTCTCATCACTATGTTGCTGTCATAAGCTGCATGATATATTACAGCGCGTCACATCCCCAAAATATCTATACCACTAGACATGAAAATCGTATTTACATGCAAGGGAGAAAATAGAGAACCACAAAAATGACAAAAGATACATGCAGCAGTAGATGAATGGGCAAAAAATTGTTGTTTATTCTTTATTCTTTTATGTTTGATATGTGAGTTTTCTATCCTTGTTTCCTTATTTTTGGTGGGTGATGTCAGGAGTTCAATTCAAGCTTGACAAAATGAACAAGGGAAGAACTGGATAACCTGAGAATGTATGCACTGTTGTGTCTCGGGAGCAGCTTCAGGAAGGTGTTACTGAAATTTAATTTCATCTCAACAATCTGATTTTTAAAATCTACACTTTTCAATTATATAAAATCTTGCTGAGCATGATGTCTAAGGACGTTCTGTGAGCTTATCATGGCTTTTGTGTTGCACTTGTTATGATGCATAATCTGTTACACAAGTTTTGCTGTTTTGACTGATACTAGCAACTAGGGAAACCTCCTAACCTTTTCTGATCTTGGGTGGATGCTAAAATCATATTAAATATGCAGGTCATGACCACCAGTAATAACTTGCCTCTCTGTTTTCCATATGCTCCAGGACTGGTCCTGAAAAAGGAAAGGTGTCTCTTGAGAAGGAAGGGTAATTATAGACTAGCTGCCAATTTTTCTACACTGGCCAGTCACAGCTATACAAATTTCATTCAGGCTACCATGGGGGCTCAAAGCTTAAAAACCATAACTTTACGTCCCCTAGGAGACAATCATTAAGGCTTAAGGCACTCAGTGCCATTTATGAAGCAGAAGTTGTCAATATTGCAAATTTACGTACAAAGCATCAGCAGCAATTTAATGGAGGAAACTGTTCTACTGTAGCCAAGCGAATCAAAGTTGAGGTGCTTGAGCCTGAAGAAGGTAACTGTACTTCCAAATCAAATGAACATGTTAATGATCCCACTGAGTGCAGCTATCCTGAGAAAACATATTTATGAAGAAACTAATACCGACCATGATGACCAAAGCCTTAGTGACTTGACTTTGAAGGACTTGCGAGCAAGCTGCAAAGCTAAGAAGAAGAAGGTCCTGAAATCTGTTGCTTCTGCAGAAGTTGGTCTTAGGAACTACTCACATGTTGATCCATCTCAAAAGTGGAAGCATGAACATGAGAAACCAAAAGAAGAGAAGCCTGACCTTGAGGAACCCCTTGTTACTTTGAAACTTTCAAAAAAGTCCACTGCAGATAGAAACCAAAGGAAGCATGCAGGATTATCCCCAGTCTCTTTGGGTTCTATTGAAGCGGTGACTGCAAAGACATGTTCCCTATCTTCTAATGACATGCATGGTTCAATGCCTGTGGCACAAATGAAGGCATCAATAGCAGATAGGCCTTCAGAGGACAGTGCTGCAGATCTACATGACTTAAAAAGTGAGGCAGGTGAGATTTAAGAAAAAATTCATGTGATTACCAGAATGTCTATGGTTCTGAGTGTCCTGTCATGGACTTTATTGCTGAATTTGATGTTATATTTAGTCATTGTTTCAATTTCCTGATAAGGCCGAGGAAGGTAGCTAGGAATTTAATTACCTCTGTATTTCTCTGTTGATTTTTTATATTCTTGTACTCATGATGTTGCTGTTTCTCTTGCAGAGACTGTTGAAGAGGACTTTGGAGGTAGCGCGAAGGAAAACTTTATTGAAGTAGACCATTCTCTCCTGTCATCAACAACTTATGCTGGCAGTTCAGAATTGGTTTGTCATTTCAAAACTGAGATCATGGAACCTTGTTCTTTGGATGGGGAAAACACAGTAAATATAGCTACTAATTCTACTTTGGACATTATTAGTTCTGGTAATTCTCTTGACAATTCATCTGCTGAGCTGCTTCAGAAAGTTAGTGAAGGATTAAATAATTGTTTCCCATCATCATCACCTGATTAAAGAGGACTCTTCATGTTGATAGCCCTGAATTGGTTTATACCATTAAAAGGGAGATCTTGGAAAATGATTCCCCGCTGCATCAGAATCCTGTTTATGTTGCTGCTTCCTCTACTGTGGATTTCATTGCAAAATTTAATTATTCTGAAAAGTTATCTACTGAACCATTTGGAAGACATGAAGATGTCTTGGAGAATGGAGGATCAAATTCTTCCAGTAATACATCAACAAACTGTTGCCTTAATGAGGTCTCTACTGAATATATAGAACCTGATCAGTGCTCTCTATCAGAAAATGAAGAACATGCTAATGAAATCAGGAAGATGGACCTTTCAGAAATGTCCAACCGGAAACTTCGTCTTTCCTTAGTCTCTATACACAAAGCAGTTCCCTTCGATCTCTGCAGCTCTGGACCAGCCTCTATGACCATAGATCCTGGTGCTGATATCCCTTCAGCTAGCAGCCATAGCTACAGAAGCATGGATATCAAAGTTGCAGAGGCTTGTGCTTCTGTGTGGGGACATGAAGATTCTCGAAGTTTAGCTCATTATTACCTGTACAACAGATGCCAATATGTAGTCATATAGAACATGCGACCAATGCTTGTAGCCTCCTATGCAAGGAACATGATTTGGAATTAATCTTTAATACTGCTACAGAAGGTGAATGCTCTAATAATTCAGCTTATCATCCGATTGCTGCAGATGAACGTAGCCTCCTTTGCAGGGAACATGATTTGGATGAAATCTTTAATACTGGTCTAGAAGGTGAATGCCTTCATAATACATCTCATCATTCAGTTGCTGGAGATGAACAAATAAACAGTAATGATAATGAAAGTATTAGCACTCATCTAGAAGAGTTCTCCGAAGCATATAATCTCTATTCCCCAAAACCTTCCCATACATGCTGTGGTGCTCTTGCTGAAAGCTCGTGTAAGACTGAGGAGTTGTCCTCCAAAGAGGGAGGTCGTGCAGAGGAAGTAACATCTTATTCTGTTGAAATATCTGGTGTGAATGACCCAGAGGGACTCACTAGAGCACCTGATTCCCGGTCTCCTAAAATTTCCCCAACATGCTTCAGTACTCTCAGTGGCTTGCATTGTGCTGACAGTTTATCAAAGGTTGCAGGAGAATTTTCATCTTTTGGTGTGGAGGGAAAGTTGCATGCTGCTAAAGACCAACCAGCTTCTTCTGAAATCTCCCAGTTAGTCGATGCAAAGGGACCAAAAACATGGGAAAAAGAGCACAAACACGATAAAGGGTTGTTGGTAGCTCATTCTCCGCAAAGGCTACTATCGAACAGAAAGGTTTGGACAATACTGTTAGTTTGTTTCTTACTTGGTCCATATCTGATACTGTAGACTTAATTTTGATAGTACTGTTTTGCAGACCATTTCTCCAACTTCTCAGGAAAAGCTTTGGCAGCTCTGAGTGACATTGATTTATATGGTGCCAGTCAACTCCCCAGTAAGAAAATCATCTATATATGTTTGCATTTATTTTTATACCAATAATTGTGCTTTGGTTGTAACCCAAAAAAATCCGAGAATAGGAAGAAGCTTTGGTCGGAGACATGGACTAAAACGAAGACTCCATCATCATTATCAGGTCAGAAGGAAGCTGAAGCATTGCTAGCCCCTGAGCAAATGAGCAAGAAACCAAAGAACCACAGTAATGCTTTCCCTTCTTTCAGTTAACAAAGGAATTCTCAAGTCGCCAGATGCTGTCCTGTAGGTCACCTTGTTTTGCATGAAGAATTCAACATTTCACGAACAAACTGAGAAGGGCTGTTGAATTCTCACAACGACAGATGCATGATATAGAAAACATTGCAATGAAACTTCTGAAGGGGTTGAAGTCCATGAAAAACATTGTGGGAAGAAACTCTTTGTTCAGAATCATGTTCCTCCCTACCTTCAAAATTTACTGCTGACGAGGTACAAATTATGATTTGAAAACCTTTTGGCCCAAAATAGCTTTGCAAGAACTATCAATATTGCTTTCACTTGGACATCTGCATTTATACCTAATAGTATGCACAAATGCATGCCTAGTGGCACCTGGCTCTGATGCTTCAGTGGGGGCAACAGTGAAACTTGAACCATGTGTTTAATTTCCAAGTTCTCATGATGCCTGCCTATAGTATAAAAAAAAACTGAAAAACTGTTTGTATCATTCTTCTCAAATTGAACCCACCTATTAGATTTTATGGTTTTGACTTTGATTCTTCATTCCCAGACTACATTGTTTGTTTTCTTTTTCTTTTTGAACACTATATGTTATATTTTGAAATTTGCCACCTTTCTTTTTGTGTTATAATTGAGTTTGAATGTAAATTTAGTGGCAACTAACTTTATGTTTTTGGAATGCTCCTACTATCTCTATGTTGCTAATTTCAAACCCATTAATAGCACACAATTGCATGCACACAATATTTTTTGATGTTTCTTCCATTTGAATTTGGCAGCTGATATTGTACGATTACGTTACTTGACTACCAATTCCTTGATTTAAATTGCTTCATTTAACTCATAATCTTTATCCTTTTTGAGAGTACTATTTTTAGACCTATTTAAGCGTGCAATTACATTAAGCGCCCATATATTTGCATCCTTCTCTGCATGTGCATGTATGTTAGTCTTTGCCATTACAACTGGATTTCCTTTACTCCACAAGCATCGTGACTTGCATCCTTTATGCATCATTATCATCGCACAATCATTTTAGGTTTTTAAAATCTCACACCAAATTCCATTTTGCAAACCTATTTGTTGAGTTATGCATGTCTTCTTAATCTTGTTCCTTTGTTTAACAAGATTTCTTTTATTCACAGATCAGGGCAGCTGTTGAGAATGCATCCAAACTTGAAAAGATCACAAAGGAGGTGGCTATCTATGATGACAAAGGATTGCAATCGTTTTTGTAAAATAATGGTTAGTTTTCTTTCTTATTCACCAATTCAAGATGTTGCTGATCTGCAATTCTTTTAGCGCTTGCTGTGATCTGATCCTCATCGTGTCTTATTGCTGACAGAGATTAGCTGGAAACAAAGAAACTACTCCTTTAATGGTGTTTCTAAGAAACGGAAGAAGATTACTTTTTGCTGATGAAGCTGGTGGTGTTCTCTGCCAGGTGAAAGATTTCAGACAACAGCCAGCACCTGTTGTTGTACGTGAAACTGGGAAGGATGATATGAGCCATGTACTGTTGTAGAATAGCAGTAGGCTGCTATAGGGCAACGAGTCCAAGCATCTCAAAGCTGGTAATTTTTGTTGGCATGCTCAAATCTCACAGCGGTAGGCAACAATGGCCACTTCTTGGACAATTGCTGCCATGACAGATGCTTGTGTCTTCTATCTTGTGGCAGAAAGACTATGTGGCTGGAGGATATTTCATACTTTATCCTTGCAAAGTCTGCCTCTGAAGTAGGTCTTGGATTGAGGTGCAATGGATGTTTGAAGCTGTTTCTTAACTGATATTTGTTGCCTGCTGAAGCATTATCCTATCGGACACCACTGGTGAGGTGGAATTTAAGAAACCTAGTTTTATGCTGAGCTATACGTATATGTGCGGTAGAAGGCTTGCCACAGTAACTATGGTAGGGAAAGATTAAAAAAATCATTTGCTTATCTGGATGACATTGGTCTCAGTTGGTGATGTTATCTTATGATTAAAATAATGTTAGTTTTATATTTATTCCATCATTTCAATATTGTGAGCTGTGGTTTAACTAGAATGCAAATGCATGGTTCAGGATATTTGTTCTATGAAATATGAAATATTTTAGGTCAAGGTGAAATCTATAACAAGTTAGTCAAGTATTGAATAATATGATCATCACCAAGACATGTTTGTTTGCTTGCAATTAGGAAATAATGTTGAAATTAAACTATGCGTCAATGTAATTGAAGGTATTTTAAATTATAATCCTAATTTTTAATTGTTCATATGTACGTCTGCAACAAATAGATAAAATATTTGAGTAGATGTAACACTGCTAAGGACAAAAAAAAGAGAGAGACTTGTTAATCCATGAAGACCGAACGTGAAGGCAAGTGGAGTTGGTCTTGATCTTCCATTTTGTGCGAGACTTGTTAATCCATGCTCGACTCGGTCTTTGATTTGTTGGAGCTTGACTCAGTTTGAGCCCATTTGCACCCCAGAAACAACCTCTGGTGGTCAACCAAAATTCTAAATCTTTTGTCTTTCTTACTTAACTTTTTAACGGACCAGCATCCCAAGCAATGGACCACTGTTCAGAACCTCATGGCAATATCATGGCATTGGGAAAAAGGGAAACCGAATAATCATCTACCATGAACTCTGGGCCATCATGGTCTCTCGGAAAGCAAACACAAGTATGTCATCTGAACTCGGGCTCCAGCTCGTGGTCCGAGAATACCGCTCCGGCGCCGTGAGAGGGAGGCTAGTTCGCATGCATGTGTATCATTCCTATCATCGTGCTCCCATATTGAGGTCCCACCTCTAACCAGGCACCCATCTATTGTGGGGTGTGGTTTGCATCGTAGAAGTGCTATGCAGCACGCGATTGCTGTTATCAGAAGTTGGCAGCTATCAAACCAAGATGCTTTGTGCGCCATACACGGCACATCTTTCTTGATAGTCATCCATCTTCTGATGGCAGCCATTTTTACAACACTTCATAGCGTAAATTGTGTATTGCAGAGGATTCTGAATCCCTCTATATTGGACCATAGATAGCAGGAGAGCAGTTTAGGCTGAAGTAAAGCCATAACAGTAAATGCCTAGAGTAGCTTAGTAAAGAAACTTTGTATCTTTGAGGCTTAGCAATCCAAAGATCTTCTCTATTGCAGCTTTGTAATGCATGCAGATTCATAAATTACGTTTTTACTTAACTGATCCGTTCAGGAAGAAGAAAGATTTTTCTCAACCCACTCCACTCGAATATCTCAAAAAAAAGAAGAAAAAGAGAAGATGGAAGAATTACGAAAGTACGGCTTAAATCCTTTTTTTTTAATTGATATTCCATACCTCCTAAACCAAGGTACATAGCACCTATTCATAATACTAGTAAGATCCACCCTTACAATTTAGATTGGATTCTTCTCCTATTTAGAATAGAACTATATCTCCAAAAATGAATATGATTAATAGAAATTATAAGAAAAAAATTATACAGGAAGTAGAACTCGACTTTTAGATCTATTTTGCCTCATGTTACCCCATCTAATTCTTCATTGATTTCTTAATGGATTGGGAAATAACGTCTGGCCAATATTGTATCCAAAAAGAAAATTTCGATTTGACTAATTTATTTCGGAGCTCAAACGAAAAATTTCGATCTGATTTAACTATTTAAGAAATTGGTCCAAAGTTGTAGATCTCAAAAAACCAGTTAATTTTAAAAAAAGATAATCTCAATCGAATGTTATATAATCATGTTATGACATTTTAAAATTTAGCATGCGATTCGGCTTTTTAATATGATAAATTTGCTCCTAAATCTTATATAGCTCTACTTATAGTGACTAAAATATACACATCAAATTTAAAGTTTCTCTAAAATTAACTCAGTCTCCTCGTGTTACTGAACCTTGCACAATGGCTAATATTTTCAGAGGTCACGGGTGCCGACTCAAAATATTGTGAGTCATTCTACGATTTTTTTTTGAGCCAGGTTTTGTTCCTGTTTCTTTTCCTGGTATTACCAAAACGGTGGCAGACTTATATTGGCCGAGGGAAATGGATTCGGTGCTAACGAGCGGGTGTGAGGTGCTGTGGACGGCAGTAATGACGCCCAAACGGCAACGGAGTCGGTGTTGACGGGCAAGTATCGAGTGCTGTGGAGGGCGGTGACGATGCGCAGAGGTGGCGGAGATGCCTTGGGCTAAGCGAGGTTTGTGAGAATTTTGTTACAGCTGTCGTAGCTGAACAAAATAACGGCAGCAATTACACGTTACGTTAACAGTTTGCTTTTGGGGAAGGGGCGGAGCGTTGCGCCTCGGTGAACTCAACAGCTTTTGGCCTCCCATACCATATATAATAAAAATAAAATTCAAAATCTAGAGTGCAGCGCATATCTATAAATAATAATAATAATAATAATAATAATAAACAGTATAACAAATTAGATGGTATTTTATATAATCAACTATATATTGATCCTAAACGGTGGATTTAGTAATACAAAATAATTAAATCAAAAGTTGACTAATCTATTGCTTTAAGTGTAATTGATTAATTTTAGAAAATAAAGAGAAAAAACTTTAGTTACTTTCGAATGAAAGTTATCTATTTGAAGCTCCATGTCAAGAAGCCAAACTCCAAAAGACCATAAAAATATTTTTTAGAAGTTCACTTGTAAATACAGAAAATTCATTCTGAGCTAGCTCAAGAGTCGACTCTGTTGTCGTTGAAATTTGGCCTGAGGGTGATCACAACCGGAAGAAGCCGAGGAGACACCAGCCGGGACGGAGAAAGAAGGCCACCTCCTATGCTCCGGGGTACCTACACAAAGTCTTGGCCGAAGATTTCGGCGAAGGCCCTCCGATGGCTAAGTTAACAAGGCTTTTGGAGAAGTTTCTGAATACTTTAGATGGTCTCTTGTAGCTTAAATAGTTTATAATGACTTACCGAAGGTCTTTCCCTACTTCCTTTTTATAGAGTGAGGGTCTCGGCCGTTACCTGAAACTCGGTCGATTTGTGATTAGTGGGCCATCAATTTGAGACATTGTGCATCATGGAGATCCATCCTGCGGGCTGAGAATTCGGGAGATATTGTTTTGAATCTGTTCTGAGGGTTAGCCATGTCATTTCAAACGAAAGTGGTCGAGGGAGTTCTTAAATGCGTCGTGTGCGCACTTACCCGAGATGTTACCTGGTGGTATGCGAGGAGTCGGTCATAATACCCTGCCCCTCGAGGCGGCTGTCAAATGACGAGCTTTTATCACATGATCCGTAAGATCTGCTGAGGGAGCCTCTAGCACGATCTGGTCGCTTGGTGCCTGGGCATGGGATCTGTAGGATCTTTGATGGGATAAGGCTAGGGGCCGAGCTCGGCTCGGCCTTCAGCGGGCCGAGGTCGGTCTAGCCTCCCTCTTGAGGTTAGCTCGGTGCTTGGTGAGCTGAGGTAGCTCGGTGTTTGGTGAGCTGGGTCGGCTGGCTGTCCCTTGAGGTCGGCTCGGCCTTTGGTGGGCTGAGGTTGGCCGGACTTTTCCTTTTGAGGTCGGCTCAGCCTTTGGCGGGCTAAGGTCGGCCTGGCTCTTGGCGGAACTTGAGGTCTACTCGGCT